>NW_015090901.1:1910874-1926237 GCF_001431845.1 Calidris pugnax | reverse complement strand
AAAAAAAAAAAAAAAGTGAAATCTTAGTCTTAAGGAGACTTTTTGAGTCCTTTTGATTCATCTATGCCTTTATAATACCTTCTGTATAATTACCTCAAGGGTAGAAAAAACCTTGTATGTTATTTGTAAACTACACACACAACAAAGGATAAAAGTTTGTAGAGGTAACACAGCCCTTCTCACACCAACAAACAACTGTTTCAAAACAACCGTGGTCTGAAAACCACTTCTTTAATGCTAACATTTAAGACTACTACTAGTAGTAACCAAACCCACCAGCTTTTGGAACTAAACCTATCAAAAAATTTAACAGCTTTGTGACTGTACAGTCTCTTTTATGCAGGCAGACTTTCTGAAAGGTTTTTTCTAATGTTCACATTAGAAATACAAACTACTTTTTTTATTAAAAAAAAAAATAGGATATATTCACTTTAGTTTCAGGATAACTTTATGCGGGGTGCACAAAACAAGTTCCATCAGGGTGAAGGGGGAGAAAAAAAACCCACAGTAGTTTTACAAAGAATTCTCATGCTACTTTTGGACTTGAGTTTGTTTGATGCCTATATTTTCATATGGTTGGGAGTTGCATGCAGTCAAAACCTTAAAAGATAACAACTTTCAAATCTGCATACGTATTTCCTTACAGCACTAACCTGTCATGACAGAAAGGAGGGAAACAAAGCCAGGAGAATTTTAGTCAGAGCTGTGGTAAACACCATACATCAAAGTACATACTTCCAGGCATTACTGATACTTTGCACCTTATACAAGCCACTTTAAAATTCTAATAAGTCCTCCCTCCTTTCTATCTTAAGGTCTCATGACTCCTTATGCAACAAAGAGTTTGGGTTGCCTCCCAATCTTTAAATTAACCTTGGCTTGGCTCAAATACTGCTTTGTTATAGAAAAGCTGACATCCATACAAAAAAATATTACTCACGGTACAAAAAGAAATTATTGTGAAACATGCCAGGCTATGACAAAGTCACAATTCAGCACTGGAAGGCAGCTTTCATACAGTACCTTTTAGAGCCAAGGGGAAAAAAAATAATATCAAGATGACTTAACAACTACAAGCAGTGGGAACTGACTTATTTCTTGTAAGACTGTGGTTTAGTATAACCAGCTGAAAAGCATATTTAATGCCAAATACACGCTGCTTCTGTCAGAAAATACATAGTAAAAACTGCCACAGGGATTTGAAGAAAGTAAACCAACTCTTGAAGTGTTTATATATTTTTCCCAACTATTTTGTGGTATATCCTACACCTTCAGGAGACTGAGTGCCACGCTGTTAATTGCATATTCTTATTATTTCGGTCAACAGCTTGCCCCAAACTGCTTCAACCCGGGAAGGAAGCCTCCACTTATTGCCGAATGCGCCTTATCTTTTGGTTTTTTTCCCTCGTTACGTTTTTCACTGGGTTCTACCCGTGTGACAGCGGAACTGAAAACATGAATATTCGATTTGAGACGGAAAAAAAACCCCAAAAATCAAATACTAATACGTCTGCCCAAGCTGCTGCCCGTTTGGGCGCAGGGAAGCCCCGCTCCCGCCTGTGAGGGGGGGCCGTGACCAGGCCGTGCCCGCAGCGCTGACCGCCCTTGTCCCTCCGGCCCAGCTGGCGGCCGCCGCCCCCTTCCTGCCTCGGTTTACCCGGGCACGGCCCCAAGGCGAGCTCCGCGGTACAGGCCGAGGGCACCCGGTCCCCCAGGCACCCTCCGGCACCGGGGCTCACCCGCTCCCCTCAGCCCCGTAATGGACGAAGACAACCCCCCCCCCCCCCCCCCCCCCAGCAGCGGGCCGGACCGTTAGCGGCCCCACAGTGAGCGGGGCACCGAGGGTCGCAGCCCCTCAGGCCACGCAGCCCGTCAGGCTTCACCGCCCGCCCCGCGAAGCCCCGGCGGGTACCTGCGAGCCCCGCTGGCTCCGCCACAGCTTCAGCTGGTCCGAGGCGTCGTCCCGGCTGTCAGCCATTTTGCAATCTCAGGCGACCCCCCCCCTCCTTCTTTCCTTCCCTCAAGACAAGGAGAGCGGTGCGGGGAGAAGCGAGCGGTGGGGCTGCGCTCGCTACCCACGAGAAGGCAGCAAAAGAGAAGTCACCCCGCGGGGAACCGTCGCCACCGCCGTGTCCCGCAGCACCAGCAAGTAGCGGGAGCGCCCGCACCTACGGCTCCTACCCCAGCGCTGCGCCCGCCCACCGCTACCTCCTCGACCAATCGCGCTGCGCCCAGCGGGCAGCGCGAGCTGTGAATGGCTGAAGGGAGCGTCAATCAGGCGCAGTGAAGGGGGCGTCGGAGGCAGCCCGCCGCCTCAGCCTGTGGGGCGGTGGTAGCGGGGCACTCTTGTTACTCGAGTTTGAGTAATTAGCTGTGTGAGTAGCTTAATTTTTGGCGTGGTTTCAGTTTTGAGACATCAGAACTTTCCAAAGGCTGCTGGTTAGGGAGAAGTTATTCAGTGGCGTAGGAAATGACAGGACAAGGGCACTGTGAAAACTGCCATTACTTTTGGGGGTTTCAGAGGAAGGGTTTGTTTCAGTGGGGAATTTAAACGTTTTAAGTCACCAAATCAAAGCGACTAAGTATATAGTTAAATGTTCTTTCTTGTATCTGTGCCTCAGATGAGGCACAGGTGATACATTAACATTGGTCACGGTTCACTCACCCCCATTTCTAAACAGTATTTTTCTAGAGGCCTGAGTTTTGTTACCTTAAAAAAACCCAACCCACTTCTGAATTAATAAGGGTTATACTTACAAATGATGAGGTAAATACAGGTGTCCCTTTAAGCAAAAGTGTTGTCTTTGTGTGCTGAATTCGCTGTGCTACAGCTCATAGGCCCATCCCTTGTACAGTAACAGACACAGAGCTGAGGGAGGTCCCCTGGGTTTGTGCCTAAAGAACATGCTACAGACAATAAAAGTGGTTAAGAGGGGGTTATTTTTTTCTATTTCTGAGGCAAAACCTTTCGGCAACAGGAAAAACCTATCTTTACCTATAGGGTTACATGACATTGTGCACTTCAAAGACAGCTGAATATCTCCACCTACCAGTTATTCAGTGGATGTTCATTTCATGGCATGTACTTCTGTATGGGGTTCCAGGACCCAGACAAGTGGGTAAGACTACCTATACAAGCCAGAAAACTAAAATATATATACCTTTCCTCTTATTAGCTCATCCCCAATGACTATGATTGGGGGTAATCATAGCAGATAGGAGACTTGTCTAAACAAACAGAAATTACCTAAATGTGGTTTGCAAGTTTTGTGAGTGTGTTGGTTTGTTTCACTCCCTTCGTTCTTGATAAGAATCCCAGTGTGGTTCTTTACAGAATACGTACTACAATAATGAAGCAGAGCAGCTGTTTACCCTGTCAGAAAGAAATTAAATACTTGTCTGCAAGATTATATCTACTTTTTTTTTTTTTCCTCTTAACAGATATGAAGAATAGCCTAGCTCATTATTGCAGTTGGACAATTGTTTTGTCTCGTATGTGTTATTATGTATTAAAGGGCTAAGACTCTCCAATTCAGGTCTGTGCTACATAGAGAATATCACTAGTGGTACTCCTTTTCCTCAGTGATAAGAACAGCAAACCCCCTTTCCTCTGCTTCAGCCTTATTTGGGATATTTCTTTCATGTCTCCAGGTCTCGTAATATTTTCTTTCCCAACATGATAACCAACATGATAACCAACATCACAAAGAAGAGCAAGAAAGGTAGATCACCTATATTTCTAGTACTTTTATACTAAATATACATCATTGGATTACACCTACTTCTGCATCATCTGTGCAACCACTGATCACATCCATGTACCAGTCTTCCACTGCACTTAAAAGATCACTGGGAAAGGTAAACAAGAGTAAATCCACAAAGATCTAAGCAGTTTTTGTACAGAGCAAGAAACTCTCTATAGTATCAGCCAAAGAAAATAGTATCCAAGCTTCACATCAAGGTCTTAACCCACAAGATCTTTTTCAAGATGCTAGCTCCCATTCTGCAAACTAAGTTTGTAGGCCTTGCCATCAGCCATTTCTGAGAACATTTAATGATCTTTTCAGGTGTTCATTCAGACTTACAAGTTGTTCTTCGTACAGCTTTTATTTTTTAAGGTGACAGTTTTGTAAAAAAAAAAATGGTCTTTTCATAAGAAAAGACTGATTGAGAAGTCCTTTAGACTTAATATCAGGAGTGTATACACGCATTTTTTTCAAATTAAGTAATTGATATTTCAGTTTGCTTAACCAGCAAAATGAGAGAAATGTAGAAATGTTAATGAGGAGTTGTTGTTTGCTTTTCCTTTAAAGTTTAACACTTCCTGTCAACAAATGTGTGTAGATAAATTTGCTTGTCGCCAACCTGTTTCAAAGTAAGAGTAACTTGCAAAAACTGCTTCTCTTTCACTTCCTATAAACCCTTCCTATTTATCTGTAATGCTAGAGGAAGGGATATATAAGTGCATGTATACATGTATGTGTGCATAAAAAACAAAGAAGACATTAAATATTGCCTAAGGAAAAAAAGCAAAAAAAAATCACAAGAAAAGCAGGTGGAACATCAAGGGCATGTATTTTCAAAAATTCTTGTACTTTAGCTTTACTGAAACCAAACAACTGTGACAAGAAAGCTCATATGCAAAGCTAAGTTAACTGTGGAACAAATATGAAATTTTTCTCTCATCTTGCCTTAATCTTCTCTCTTTTCAGTGAAGAAAGCTGCGGATGCTGGTTTAAATTCCACAGGTACCTTGCTGTGGGTATCTTTATTTCCTTTTTTCCCCCTTCTGTTTTGATATTTGATTCCTGCGGCATCTTATTTGCCTGGGTAAGCCTCCTGTTAGGTATGCATTAAGTAAACAAACTTCAAACAATTCCAAATTAATCATCTTTATTTAGCTGGGGAGACTGGTTCTATGTTGCTGCGTGTCTTTTTGAGGCATAATTTAAACCACACTTCACCCTTAATTAAGATTTTGTGAGATTAAAAGACATAATACTTAGCATTTGTATTTTGTTTTCTGTATTTAAAGTAAGTTTAAACATAAACTGCAAGGTCAATTTCACTCAAACACACACACACAGTCATTCTGTATATAAAGTTTACACACAGATCAGTGATTTACACCCAAGGGAATGATCTAGAATTAGTGGAGTAAAAGGTCTATAATGTTAATGAAACGGATTAATTGTTAATTAATCAGTATTGTTAATTAAACTGAGAACACTTATCACTGGATTGGGAGACTTAATTTTTTTCCCCTTCTACTTATATCTTCCAGAGTTTCCAGATTATGTACATAGAGATGAGGCTTGGATACATTTTCTACCTGTGCCACAGGGAATAAGGTCAGAAAGAAAAAAATAAAGACTCTGTTTCAGACTCATGTAATAAAAGTATAATTTATATTACTGAATATATTTTCAGTCATGAAACACATTTATCTGCTGCAACTATGAGGTAATATAATGAAACCATTCTTGAGACTTGAAATAATAATTGGTCTTGTCATAAATATCCAACCTTGGGATATTTACAGTACCTTTGGAACCTCTACAAATGACTTTTCCACTGATCTTTTTGCTGTTGTGTCTGATATAAGCATCAGGGCACAGAAAAAGCACTGAAAGAAGAGTGTATTCTACTTAACTGTTCATTTACATGACAGAGGACTGAGGGGTAGGTATGGCAAGTACAGTACAAGAAAAAGGTTGCTATTATATTTTAGAAAAACAGAGAAACATTATTAGAAACAACAGATTAATGTCCATTGTAATACAGTAGATGGAACATACTGTTTTGATTCCAAAGTGGCAATACACACCCAAAGCAATTTTATATGTCAAACTTGCAATCAGATAAACATGAAGTCCCTGCTATTAAAGGCCAGCCAACATCTGGGTGACAGGTGCTGAGATGTCAGACATAATATATGGTGAGAAGAAGAGATGGAATATGAGATAGGTAAAAATGAACTGGGGATCTCTGTATATACTCTGTAAGTTATGTCTGAAAACATTTTACTGGTTAGTAAGCTATCATGATAATATTTATCATTCAGTAACTTGTGTTACATGTAGTCTTTTTAATTTTGTATTGTCAGCCATCAGATCTAATGGAAAACACTGAAAACACCGTGAAATAGAACATCTTCAGAAGATGTGGACTTTAAAGGAGGATTGAGAGAATGATACTAGTGGAAAAGGTGAGCAGGCAAGAAGTAAAAACTGGCTTTTACAGGAAATAGCCATGTACATTGTGCTGTCAGTTGACAGAGTGAGATACTAAGATGGAGAGCAGGGAGAAAACATAGACTTCTAAGGAAACACACATAAGAGAAAACCAGGAAAAGGTATATAGGGAACCTCTTTTTTGTGTTTATAATCTTCTGTCATATGAGGACAAGGTCTTAATTTAAACCACTAGAGAAAAAGACTACCACCAGAGATAGAAAAGTGTGTTAGAATAGTAATAGTTTATAAGTTTCAAACGGTATGTTTTCCTTTTCCTCTTCTTTCATTCTCCATACACAATAAAGACTTCAGTCTACTGAAGGCTTCACACTACTGGGGCAGATATCTTCAAACTTTAATAATGTATGTGGTTAGTAAATGTCAATGGATACACCAGTCCTACAGTAAGATAAATTTTGCAGCATTTTTACCAAAAAGAGAATTTCATTCATCTATTCATATTTTGCAGCAATTTATTACATTGTATAAACAATGCTGCTGATCATCATCAAAACTTGTGTTTCATATTTTATGCTGGAAAGGCAGCTGCAATATATTATTGAGATAACTGAAAGAAGAATAGAATAATGCAACACTTTTCAGGTGATAAGGTATTCAAACATGTATTTAGCATCCTGGATATCTCAGCTGTGTATTTTTATTCCTAGAAACCATTATTAGAATTATTTCACATCATATAAATACAATTTTCTTCTGTTAATGCATTTGTTTTTATTTTATTTTCTTTCATCTTAGAGCACCAATAAGTAAGCTTATGAATGTTGTTCTGCATTCATTTTCTGTATTATTAGCAGTATTGCCTGAAGCATTTGCCTAATAGCAGTTAATAAAGCCTATATTTTGAAACATGATTTTGCCCATTGATGCTTCATTCTGCATAAGAAAAGATTTAAAGCTAGACACAGCAATATTTTTTTTTCTGTTGTTAGAATCAGAAGCTCTTAAGCTTTTAAATGGGTCATCCATCCAGTATGACTTAGTCACATGTGCTTTAAATTAGTGAAGTGCTTAATTGGCTCGCTGGATGTTTGCATGTATAAATATAGATGCTTGATCCAAGAGATAGCTTGATACAATAGAGGTGATTTTATATGTTTGCTTTCTGTAGAAAGAGGAGAATCCTAAATGAACTGTTTTTTTCAAAGTAATTGAATTTTCAGAAACTTAAAGGCAATTACAAATGTTGGCTGCCCAGCAGGACTGGAAAGTCAGTCTTTTATTTCATTGCCAGAAAAAATTAGATATATGCTTTTAAAAATCATGGATATATGTCTGTAGCTAAATGCATCAGTATGGCTCCAGACTGATATACAGAGATTATTCATATGATTCATTAATACACCAATAAAATGAACTAAACTGAAGCTGCTACTTGGATGTATGAACAGAATTTGTTGGCCCACTGTATGTGTTCTATACATATACATAAACAAAAGAAAGTGCAGTTTGATGCTGTGCTGAAAAGTATCAGTGTAATATTTCAGATTAAAATGCAGAATTCCATGCTGCAAGTGAGAAGGTGTATCTGATATATGCTTTGCTAAAGGTCTACAGACTGCAAACAAAAGAGATTGCATGTATGCCTGACATTTAGGTTGTGAGGTGAGTAACACCAGTAGTGATGAATTTAGGCAGGAAATTCATACCTCAACTTTCAGTTAGTTTTGGTACTAAAACAACATTAAAATTTGTCATCTGATCACGCATTGTTCTTTACAGCAGTGATTTCTGAATCTTCCTATGAATATGGTATCAAGGTTATAACTGGAAGGGACAGTAATGCGATTGTAGGAAGCTCATGGGGGACAAAACCAAGCAAACCAGCCAGTGGAATGGCAACAAACTTGATGGGTTTGCTGTAACCACAGCAGACATGAACACGGGGAAACAAGGAAGGACAAAGAAGAAGGTATGTTGCATTTGTAAGGTACAAAAAGAGACAATGCCATTATTTTTGAACCAAAGAGGCAAGTAGCTAGAAATCCTCCGTACATGATCTACATCAAAACTGTTTAACCTGAGGCATTTAAGTTAGGGATCTATGTTCAGGTATCTAAAGAAAGGCTCTATTGATCTTTTCCCATTTGATTCAGTTATGAAAGACGTGACGCTCTGCAAGCAGAGATACATCAAAGGCTATTACAATGCATGTGACAATCGTAATAAGTACATGTGATATTTGTATGCTAGAGTATCAGTAAGCATTTTCCATATATAATAACCGAGTGAGCTGACTTGATGGGTCAGTTTCCCATGGAATCACCTGGAGGCAATTGTTGCAAATTCCCAGTGCAGAGATCACCTGCCAGGATCCCATTAAGATAATAACATTTTCCAAGTTTAACATGTTTATAATCTACATGTAGTTTAATATGTTTTCTCTTTCCCTTTTTTTTTTTTTTTGGTCCTGAAAATACAAATACACTTTAAAATATTTAATGGAAGCTGGCTTGTCCTGAGTCATTTTCATTGTCTTTAAACTGATTAATAGATGTTGAACATAACTCAGATTTTTAAAGATCATTTCAATGAACTGTGAAATAAATGCAGTTTTAAAAAAATCTGCTTTACTATAGAAGAAGAAATGTGGCTGTCTCTTTAGTTGCCCTGTTCAAGAAGAATAACAGCAACAGACATAAGACACAAGGTTTGTCCCTTGAGATGGATACAAATAGAACCAAGGGAATAATTAATCCTAGTTAATTAGCACACTAATTAGTATTGTTTGAATTGATAGGAGTTGTAGGTTCTCAGTGCCTTTGAAAATGTGTTTTTATTTTGGTGTGACTATTTTTTCCTTTTTTTCCACTTTAAGTAGCTATCATTCTAGTATATTTTACATCCTAATAGGAGGCATCTGAGGATGGAATACTGGCAAAAAGTCTGTATACCATCTGCTTACATATCTTAATTTTGACAATAAGGAAGCATACAAAAAATGCTGGGGTCTTATGAGATTCAAAGAAGCCAGGAGCACAGTCAGAGTGAAATACAGCACGGTTAGTAGCGTATTAGGTAAATATAAAACAGCTCTTCTAGCCTGGAATAATTGGTCCACCACAGGGCCTGCCATATGGCCAGCAGCTTGCTGATGCCCTTTGCCCCAGCTGGCTTGTGTAACGGCAGCGTTTGACTTGCTGTTTCAGTCATTCTGATAAAAGCAGTTTTTCAGTTATATGTCATTATATGTTGCGGAGATGGCCGTTATTTTGTTTAAGACTTACACAATTGCCAGGGTCTACTTCTGATTTCTGGTGAAGTAGAATAAAAGGCCTGGACAAGCCCTTGACTGTTTTGACCACAGGGAGATGCCTGGAAAATAAACAAGGCAGATTTTTTTCCTGTGTGTTTACATATGGCTATTCTTAAAGCCACAGGTCTCTTCTGTACGTTTGACCTCATTTTTCTAAGGTTTTCTGTTTGTAGAAAATTCATTGCCTCAAGTTGAAATTATGGAAGCAAAAGCAAAATAATTCCCTGACTACATTAGCCTTAACAGATTTAGACTTTGGGATCAGTATATCTAATATACTAAAAAAAGCAAAATAATTCCCTGACTACATTAGCCTTAACAGATTTAGTTAGACTTTGGGATCAGTTTTAGACATCCCGAAAATTCTCTGTTTTTCACATGTATGGAGAGCTATGTTTTTAAAATGTGCTCCTACTTTATAGAAGTTGCTGGAAGAAATACTTCTGTTGACATATCAGAACTTGACTGTTTCACGACAACCAAAAAGTGGTGAAACTTATCTGAAAACTGTAACAAATTATTAGTTTGTTCGTTTTGTTTGTTTTTTTTTTTTTTCCCTGGAGGCTGATAATAAATTACCAGATTAATTATTCTGACACCTTACTTTAGAGCTACTAATTCTCCCCTGTACCCTGCCTGGCCATTTACAAGGTATTTATAAGAGGCTTAAAAGCTGTTTACATTGCCAAGAAACTTACCATAAAAATGAAATACATATTATAACTTACAAGCCATCAAACTTATAAACCTATTAAAGCCTCCTAAAAAGATCAACAATGATCCATCAGCATTCCTGGCCGGCTTTGTTCATGCGCATTTCCTATTTCTATTGGGTTAAGAGCAGTGTTTGTTCTGGGTTTGGGCAGCACAGTTGGGTCTTGATCCATAACATGAGTTTCTAAACAAATTTAAGAGGTATATAGATTTTTTCACTGAATATGCTGCCTTCATTTTTTTCAATACTTCTAGTCTAAAGATGTTTGATAAATTTTTACAGCTACAAGGAAGAGTACTACGTGGTAACAACCATGTGAGTTAGGCCAAGTTTTGAGCACCAATTTCAATTCACCAACAGTGAAAACAATTATTTTTTTATATTCCTCTGGTTATCATATTATTTGGCTGAGGAGATTAACATTTCTTTCTCTTTTCTTGTGTCGTTAGTATGGTAGGGTGTTTCTTTATTTGTTTTTACAGTGTGCTAATGCCTCTTCTGTTTGGTATTGTTATTCATACATTTTTCTGAAATCCAAAAAGAGGTTTCAAGATACAGAAGGTTGAAATACCTTCATTTTCTGCCTGCATGGCAGATTCCAGAGGCTTTTCACCATCTTCTTCTATATTGATAGTTTTGCTCCTTTTCCTGCTTCCCTGTTATAGGGATTGCAACCAATATATCCTATTCACAAAAGGCTCCACTGTACTTGAAAGTTAACTGCCAAGTATTTTCCAATGGATAGGAGATAGACCTTGCTCTATCTTATTTTAATGCATTTGAACAAGGAGTTTTTTGTTGTGATCCAGTTCTAATTACTTACCCTATGACGTCCACCCACCCTTCTTCACTTAATTTAATTCTTTTGTCACCTCTGATAGATCTCTGAGTCATCATTTTATTGAGCGATGATGGATCCTGTAATGTCTTCATAATCCTGGCACCAGACCTACTTTTACTGAATCATACAGACTATTCCTATGCTTTTTTCAGGACCGCACTAAGATGCGCTATGCATAGAGCATTATATAGCACTGTGATACTTCCATTACAGATGATGTGTCACAGGTATGCCCTCCCAATGACGCAGGTGGAAAAAAAAAAGGGAGTTGGTAATTATCTACCCATTGCTTACGTTTCATCCTGAGTGGCAATAACAAAGTGGCCCGTGTCAGTGGTCTCCTTGTAGGAAAAATATTCCTGGGTTATATGATAACAAGCAACCCTGTGTCGTGACTGGAACAAGGTATATAAGAAGGTGAACGGTGTTATGTTTATTAACATGAAGATACATAATATGAAATCTACTTCAAACTGAAAAATTTCTTAGATTCTATTCTAGGTTTATGTGCAGGTAGGCAAGATTTTCAAGTGCACACTGGAAATGTCTAAAATCTCTTGAGTTTATCAGAGAAATCAGAGAAAAGAAAATGAGAGATCACAAAGTAAAGAGATAGGAAGTTCTTAGTGAAGAGAGAATTCTGCAAATGAAGACATTTTGTTATGGGTTGTTTTTATTTCCCTTATTCTAACAAGTTTGGCATTCTTTTGGTAATTATTTTGTTGCTGGAAACGCTGATTCATTGTACTTTTCCCCACAAACATGTTTGAACTTTTCTCTCCTACCTTCCAGCTGAGTACTAGGGTGACACTACTGCAGCAGCCTGTCTGCCTGTCTGTCTCTCTTGCTTGCCCTTTGCTGTTGTGCTGGCTCAATGTGTTGCTGATTCACTACCAAACCAGAACAGCAAATAGTTGGTGGCTACAATAGTTTTGTGGAATATGGGAAGAATCAAGTTCAAATGCTAGATTTAGACAAGACATGAAATGAGCCATGTGTGCCAGCTGCTTGGTCTTTTGTGGTGCTGAGGATTTCCTGGATACATCTGCACTGTCCCTTTGTGTAGCTCTCTCACTCCTTGGCCTGGGCCTCCACGATTTAAGTTGTATATTTAATTCACTCCTGAGGTGTCTCTGGATCAAATGTACTAAGTCCCTTGCTGATGAAGACCTAGCGTGTCTGAAAGAGTAGTTAAAAGAGAATTGTAAAAACAGTGTGGAGGGCACTGCACAAAGATTGGCTTCCTCTACCCGACTGTCCTCCAGTGCCATCCCAGAAGGCATCATACTCTCTTATGGTTCATACCCATGCTAGAGCATACCACACCTAGCCTGAGCACTATGGCTTTCTGGAGGGTTGCCAAGCAACCTTGTCACTGTTCAGGATAACCTGAAAAACAAGCCAGTAAGTCTGTGAACGCAGACCCATTGAGGGTTTATAGCATTTTGGCTTGGATTCATGAGAAGACTTGGCCATAGTTCTGCTGTACCTGGAAATGGCCTAGACTGGAGGTATCACTCCCAGCACCATCAGCCTAACACACTGTTAGCAGGTCTTGGGGCACCTTGATGCTCCTGAATTCCATCAATAGTGGTGAGCAGGGCCATTTTAAATTTCAGAAAAGAAAGTAGAATATATGTGAAGGGGAGCATATTCTGACAGTTTGGAGGTGGGCTTGTAGGTGGATGCCCTTGTGTGTGAAGTCTTCAAGAGGTGTTTATGCCAGTATAGAGTGGATAAAAAAAAACCTAAAGAGATTTTGTGGAAAAAGAAATGCATTTCCTTGCCATTACTCCCACCCCACCTTCGTTCCTCGGCCATAGTTCTGCTGTACCTGGAAATGGCCTAGACTGGAGGTATCACTCCCAGCACCATCAGCCTAACACACTGTTAGCAGGTCTTGGGACACCTTGATGCTCCTGAATTCCATCAATAGTGGTGAGCAGGGCCATTTTAAATTTCAGAAAAGAAAGTAGAATATATGTGAAGGGGAGCATATTCTGACAGTTTGGAGGTGGGCTTGTAGGTGGATGCCCTTGTGTGTGAAGTCTTCAAGAGGTGTTTATGCCAGTATAGAGTGGATAAAAAAAAACCTAAAGAGATTTTGTGGAAAAAGAAATGCATTTCCTTGCCATTACTCCCACCCCACCTTCGTTCCTCGTTTCAAGAGCTGTGAGTCTTTGGGGGGTTGGACTAGATGATCTCCAGAGGTCCTTTCCAACCCCATATCATTCTGTGATTCTGTGACTGCATTAAACACAGTAGGATGCATGGATCTCCTGGCAAGAAGTGTCTCTGACAAGCATCCATGTATTTCTGTGCCTCCTTGGAAACTTTTCTGCCTGGATCAGAAAAAGTAGTGCTCCCTGCGTACAAAGCCCATCCCACCTGTACTTCCTATGGAAACATCATCAACATACTGGACTGCAGTTTATATAAATTATGTGACGTCATCTGGGTGAAGAGCTAGTCATCACACCTCCTGGCTTTTCCTATTGATGCTTTTGTGTGCATTTCCTATCCAACTCCTTTCCAGGTTTCTAATTGCAGAAGACATCTTCCCATGGGCCTGTCACCCTAGGGCCACACGTGGTGACTTATCAAGGATGAGAGGGAGAACACTCCAGGCATTACAGAGTGTAAGACAGGGTAGGCACTGCTGGCCTTTTGGAGTAGGACAGCCTCAAAAAAGGGACAGAAAAGGGACAACTTAACACAAACGTGCCTTGTCTCGTTAACTTCCAGCCTAGGGTTTCTGATTCTGGCTGGAATACTGTGTATGTGGTAAGAGATGTGTTCACATAGCATAGGAGATGCTGGGTTACTCCTTTTACAGTTATCTGCATGCCCAAAATTCAGCCAGCAGTGAGCACAGGAGGTCTGGTAGGACACTGTGGTAGAAACAATTCATTGAGAGGAGTCGGCGTTGTGTGTGTCCCAGCTCCACAGCAGACAGGAATGTGCACTGCTGATCAGCTCAAGGGTGTGTTCCCATTCAACGTGAGGCACCTGAAGCCTCACAAAGTTTTTGATTCACTCCTCACTGAGGACAGGTTAGAAAAATACAGCAATGAGGTTCCACTGCCACATTTCACTCAGCACTGTGTGCTGTGTCCATTCCTCAAGTGCTGTGTCCAGTTTTGGGCCCCTCACCACAAAAAAGACATTGAGGTGCTGGAGCAGGTCCAGAGAAGGGCAATGAAGCTGGTGAGGAGTCTGGAGAACAAGTCTTATGAGGAGAGGCTGAGGGAGCTGGGGGTGTTCAGCCTGGAGAAAAGGAGGCTGAGGGGAGACCTTCTTGCTCTTTACAACTCCCTGAAAGAGGGTGTAGCCAGGGGGGTTGGTCTTTTTTCCCAAGTCACAGGCAATAGGACAATCAGATTGGAGATTAGGAAAAATTTTTACACTGAGAGGGTTATTAATCCTTGGAATGGGCTGCCCAGGGAAGTGGTTGAGGCACCATCCCTGGAGGTATTTAAAAGACGGGTTGACATAGTGCTTAGAGACATGGTTTAGTGATGGCGGATTTTTATCCGAGTTAGGTTGATGGTTGGACTAGATGATCTTAAAGGTCCCTTCCAACGTAGACAATTCTATTATTCTGTGATTGCATTTCCAACCTAGACAATTCTGTGATTCTGTGATTGCACTTCTCATAATATGCCTCAACTTGATTCTTATCCTCACTCCGTTTTCCTGTCCTTGTCCCACTTACTTTTTCTTTCCCTTTTCTTGCAGTTGCACTTTCTGGCTCAGGACCATGTTACTGCACGGAGAGATGCCTAGGTCGGGAGGCATGACACCATGTCGTGACAGGCCACCTCCTCAGATGCAGCTCTGAGAACATGATCTACAAATGAGTAAGTTTAAACCTCCACCTCGTACAAAATTGCAGGTTTTGTCTTTGTGATGCAGGTGCCTGCAACGGTGCACCGTGCTGTGTCTCTCTTGCCAACATATTGTGAACAGAAAGGAGTGCTCCCTCTTCCAGAGGCTTCATGCCAGGAGAAGGAAAGAAAGCAGAGCTCTATTTCTAGTTTTATAAATAGAAATGGCATGAGTTTCAACAAGGGCAAGTGCCAGGTCCTGCACTTGGGCCACAACAACCCCCTGCAGCGCTACAGGCTGGGGGAAGTGTGGCTGGAGCTGCCTGGAGGAAAGAGACCTGGGGGTTCGAGTTGACAAACGGCTGAATATGAGCCGGCCGTGTGCCCAGGGGGGCAAGAAAGCCAATGGCATCCTGGCTTGTATCAAAAATAGTGTGACCAGCAGAAGTAGGGAGGTGATTGTGCCCCTG
>NW_015090901.1:1853176-1910849 GCF_001431845.1 Calidris pugnax | reverse complement strand
AGCGAGTGCAGAGGAGGGCAACGAAGCTGGTGAGGGGGCTGGAAGACAAATCATACGAAGAGCGGCTGAAGGAGCTGGGGCTGTTCAGTATGAGGAAGAGGAGGCTGAGGGGAGACCTCATCACTCTCTACAACTTCGTGAAAGGACACTGTAGAGAGGTTGGGGCTGGTCTCTTCTCACAGGTAATTAACAATAGAACGAGAGGGAATGGCTTCAAGCTCCAACAGGGGAGGTTTAGACTGAACATTAGGAAGGAATTTTTCACAGAGAGAGTGGTCGGGCATTGGAACAGGCTGCCCAGGGAGGGGGTGGAGTCCCCATCCCTGGCTGTGTTTAAGGGCCGTTTAGATGCAGTGCTGAGGGACATGGTGTAGGGGAGGACTTTGTAGAGTAGGGGAGATGGTTGGACTCAATGATCCCAAGGGTCTCTTCCAACCTCAATGATTCTATGATTCTATGATTCTATCAAAGTCGGTGGTTTCACCACCGTGCAGGTCAGATGTTACGCTGGGCAATCCTACAAGTATTCTCAGCAGTTGCGTACGCAAGGCGTTGCGTGTTTGTTGATGGCTCTGTGAGGCAAGACACCTGGTGGTGATAGTGCCTTTCTGTGGGACGGGATCGACTCGAAACTGCGCTGCGTGTGGGGTGCCTCATGAGTGCTCAGCCAGCGGTGTGTCTGAACAGAGGTGTGTCAGTCGGCAGCTGTTCACACACAAGTGGTGTTCGCCCTTCCCCTGAGCATTCTTCGCTTTGCAGTGAATTTAGGCACTGCACGTTTGATAGACAACCTGGAGTAGTTTAAGTGCGGTGTTGTTGTGCTGTTTCCACACAGCCAGCCTCAAGAGGGAGTCAGTGGGTTACTGTGATACAGCCTAATTCTACAAATGTTGCTATTCCTCCGGAAAATCAAGCTCAGAGTAAGCACAACCAGGGGGAAGCAGAATTTGCACACACAGCCTGTATAGAGCGTTATGCAGTAGTAGCCCTTGTGAGGGCTGGTTTGAACCTTGTGGAATGAGATCCTGCATCAGCTGGGAAACTGCTGGTGTGTGTCAGTACCACAATAAATACTGTTGTCCTAATGTTGTGAGTGATTCCAGAAAAGGCGGAAGGCATTTTTAAGTCTTGGGGTTTGCCCTTGCATTTTTCCCTATCATTTGCCTTCAATTCTTTTCATCATTGTTTGCCATTGTATATAAACGCTGTTCTCAGCATGGACTGATACACTCTGGGGCATCCACTTTATAGCAGTGTTAGAAGATAATACTTTATTTAGTTTTCTGACAGTTTCCTGGCTGTTAAGGATTATGAAAATTGCAATATTTAACCCTGAATGTCTGCCTGTGTGGCTGTTCTTTCCATTGATTCTGTGATCAGTGGTTGACTGTTGATAATGTTATTGTCAATACTGAATTACTGGCTAATAAGAGAGTTAAGGGCACGAACATTACCTGGATACACACGTGCCAGGAAGCATGACACACATCCGTTGCCATCTATACATGTGATTTGCTCTATCAAGTGCCTCATGAGACAAATTAATCTTAACAGCCAGTGAATGGCTCTAGTAATAAGTGTAATTTTGACATGAAGTTCATCCAAATATGTGGTACTCTGGCACATGGGACTGCAGCAGGTCTCCACACATACGTGACACAGTAGTGGAAACATGATGTGTGACCAGATAACTGAGATTATTGCAAATGCCTTCAAAGGATTATTTTGCACTGGTAGCTAATCATATATAGACCTGTCAGACCTGGTGTTATATCAGAACTAGATATCTAGGTGACTAGGGAAGTTTATCTCATTGTAACTTTATAGCTGGATGCTACGAATTAATAGGTGTTAAACGCTGAAGGACAGCATCATTATTTGTAGCTATTTTGGTAATACCTAATGACTCTAGGAACGTTCTAGTTGTTTCATCCCTGCATAAGAAATAAAATGCAGGCACTGTCAAATTTTAATTAATAGCAAGAGCTGAAATGAGAAGAAAAGTGGTGAGAAAATAGGCTTCAGTAAGTTTCAGTACTCCCCTTGCCTTGAATAACATCATGTGATGAAGCAAATACTCATCTATCCCCTTATTTGATCTGATTCCAGATGGTATAATAACCAATATAACTAAATACCAACCCTCACTAGTAAGACTTTGTGGCTAGCGATTGGGAAAATCTGAATTTGTACCAAGTTATCACCCAGGAATTTAATGCATTTTTCAGATGCTAGTCTTTCTTATTCTGACAGTTTTTTCCACCTTCTGTCATCTCAGTCATTTTATTGTGTTATTCATAGGACAAAAGGATGAAAGAGAAGACCCATCATTTTTGTAGTTCCATAATCTTCTGCCACCTGCTGGCAATGTTTCTGCTAATGCAGGCCAGGATGCTCTTGGCCTTCTTTACCACAAGGATGTGGCACCAGGACACACATCTTTTTATGCATAATGTTTCCAACTAGAAAGCACGTGGTGATGCATGGGGTTATTCCTCCCTAGATACAGGACTTGGCGCTTACCTTTGTTGAACTTCATGAGATTCCTGTTTGACCATTTTTTCAACCTGTGGAGGACCCTCTGAATGGCAGCACCTGCTGGATCAATCACTCCTCCCATTTTTTTCTCACCTGCAAACTTGCCAACTGGCCTCCAGCTCAACTTTGTGATGCTGATCACAACCCTTTAAGCCCAGCAGCACAGCAGCTTTCAGTCTACCTCCCTGACCACTTATCCAGGCTATAATTTATTAATTTGCCAATGAGAATGTTACAGGAGCGAGTGTCGAAAGCCCTGCTGAATTGGAGATAAACAATATCAACTGCTCTTCCCTCATCCATCATGGTAGTGATTTCATCATAGAAGGCTGTCAGGTTAGTCAGGCATCAATTCACTTTCATAAATCAATGCTGACTACTCTAAATCACCTTTTTGTCCTTAATGTGATTGCAAATGGTTTCCAGGATTACTTGTTCCATCCCCTTCCCAAGGATAAAGGTGAAGCTGACTGGGTTGTAGCTATTGCTTTGACTGACTTCTGGAGGAGCACAAGCAGCCAAAGCTGTCTGTACAGCAGCAGACCACTTTTTTGTTCATCTTGGGAATCATACATGTGCACAGAAATTTCACTCCAAGTTCCTTATCTCTCCAATGATATCTACTACAAAAGGCAGCTTTTGATACTAGAAAGGGTGTTTTTTAATGGATTCTTGATGTTTCTTATGCTTTTTGTATCTGAACACGTGTGTCAGAAGTAGGCTGATAGGTCTTGCTTAACAGTCACTATCAGTCATGATAGAGACCCTTATTTCTCAACAGTTAGTAATAATTTTGAGTAGTAGTACCTTATCTGTCATTGCAAATAACAGTAAAGCTAATCTGTGATCCTTTCCTATGCTAAGCAAACTTACCTTTCTGGAAAAAAAAAAAAAGAATAGTGATCTTTTCAAAGTAGAAATTCAGCTTTAATTGACAGTCTAAGGCTATCAGTGAGGCAAGTTCTCTAAGGATAGGTAATGGCTTTCATTAGACTAACTAGCAGAGTAGAAAAAAAAATAGGCAGGATTTGTTAGCCAGGAGGGTTTCTGTGGAATTATTAACATAGTTTAGTCTTTGCTAAATTACAGATAAAACTGAGACAGGTAGAAGGTCAGATCACTATGTATTACCAACAAGCCTGAAGCTTTCTTCAGTGTTCTCTCTGTAGAAGAATTCAACGAGTTCTAACTACTTGAAGAGTTTACACGAGGGATAGTATTATTTCGGAGGATTTTGAAGAACAAAGGCTTGGCCTGAAATTGTACATTCATGAGATTCTGTGTTCTCCTTTGAAATTTTAATGAGTGCTCTCAAGTAAATTTACGTATGAATTAACACATTAACCAATTAACACATTCTCAAATGTAAGTGTTGTAACCTTTGAAAAGGCCATTCTGTACAAAAGGAGTGGGGGAAGAAGCTGAGTTACTACACCAGGGAAAAGGTCTCCGCAGCTGGGGAGATGCAGCTGGTACCTCCGTTATTACTTGGTAACTGGTGAGGGCACCAGCGAGTCTTTGGTAACTTGTTGAACTGGACCCTCAACTCCAGTTAGACAATAATTTGAGGGTCATTGCTAGATGAGGGTTTTGCTGTCCTGTAGAAAATGCGAGAGATGTACATCATTTCTTCATCAGTGGTGCTTTGAAAATATGCAAAATGTATTTTCTTAACCGGAGTAAACCTTTTTGGTTTCTTTTTTTTTACACTTGATTTAGACCTTGTATGTGATTTACCTGCTCTAGCCATGCTTCATCTCTGCTTTTCCCCCACATCTTCTGGTGTACAGGCTCAGGCTGATTTTCAGTTATTGAGCAGCAGCTGTTAACAGTTATTAAAAATATAGTTCTGAATGTTGCAGGTAAAATGCAGTTAAATTAAGTTTCAGGGAGTTGGAGAGAGCAATAAGGTCTCCCCTCAGCCTCCTCTTCTCCAGGCTGAACAACCCCAGCTCCCTCAGCCTCTCCTCATAATACTTGTGCTCCAGACCCCTCAAAAAAAAATTGAGGATCATTGCTAGATGAGGGGTTTGCTGTACTGTAGAAAATGCGAGAGATGTACGTTATTTCTTCATCAGTGTTGCTTTGAAAATATGCAAAATGTATTTTCTTAACTGCAGTAAACCTTTTTGGGTTTTTTTTTTTAACACTTGATTTAGACCTTGTATGTGATTTACCTCCTCTAGTCATGCTTCATCTCTGCTTTTCCCCCACATCTTCTGGTGTACAGGCTCAGGCTGATTTTCAGTTATTGAGCAGCAGCTGTTAACAGTTATTAAAAATATAGTTCTGAATGTTGCAGGTAAAATGCAGTTAAATTAAGTAGCTACGTAAGGAAAATACCATCTGTTTACAACAAGCAAACAGAATTAGCACTTGCTCAAAATAAAGACAGAGGCTTGAGAATGAAATTTCTAGCAATAACCATGAAACAGTTTATGTCCCATGGAGAAGCCCTGCCAGCTGTTGAACCTTTTTGGCTAATTAACACTCCAGCCCACAGCTGCAGTAAATAAGGCTTGGAAATGGCTAAACGGCTCTGCTGGCAGGTGCTTGGTAGGTATTATTTTGGAGTTTTGGTTGTAGCATGTAAACAGCTTTTTTTGAGAGCTCTGCTGAGGATAGTTGTGTTACTTCTTTATTTTCCTACTGGAAAAGCTTGAATTTTAGTTGTAGCATGTAAACAGCTTTTTTTGAGAGCTCTGCTGAGGATAATTGTGTTACTTCTTTATTTTCTACTGGAAAAGCTTGTGTCTTCTTTACTTCAAGTAAGTAAAATAAGCTTATATGGGGCCTGGTGGTGAGGGATGTTTATGTTTATGCATGAATGTTATTTTTTGGGAATACACTTGTGGCTTGACCAAGTAACAGATGAATCGAGCTGTTGGTTATTCTAAAAAATATTGATCTGGAGTCTTTGGTACAGATGAAGTTTATGAGGGCTTGACGCTTGCTTTGTTGTGTTTCCTTAAAAAACTAAAAGAAGTTATTGTTTTCAGATGGGTTTGATGCTATTTTTCTGGTTGCTATTTGTGTATCAGAGAGTGCTGATGCTTTTTAATCCTAATTAATTCTACTGTACTTAAAAATTAGAGTTTTAAAACTGTAAAAGTCTGCAGTGTGTCAGAGCTAGAATAACACTTCTATTTGCACTTTTACATGAAGAAAAATGGGGATTCTAGAGCATCATATTTTTGTTTATTATGAGGCTTCCAGTGTTACATCTTTCATCTGTTTTGCATATCTTCCTGAAAGTCTTCTGATACCTTCTACTTTCCTAACGCTTTAATTTTAGAGAGAAATGATTGTAAGAAAAGCCATCTATAGGGAGTAGATTTTTTTTGTATGAAAATAATTTGCAATCCCTGATGGTTCCAGTTGAAACATAGGCAAAAAAAGCCCGGTACTTATTGTGCCTTGTAAATCAAGGAATGTTTCATTTTTCTTAACAGTGTTTTGATCTCTGACTGGTAATCTTGATTGTTTGGGTTGGCAACTCTGTGTTAGCCCAGCAGAGAATTGCTTTCTGGAAATATACCTAAGTTTTCATAACGTAGTCTATAGTTTTGGTTTTCTGTTACAAATACGTGCCTGGTCTGAAAGTGAACTCTTTTCTTCCATTCGCCAGAAAGAAAATAATTTTATTATTACCTTCCAATGTTCATGCTTCTTTCAGCTGTTCTTGGAAATCTGTTATAAAATTGGCTATTTCTAGTTGTCTGATACAGAAGGTAAATAGATACTGAAGAGCACAGATCATGTGATTCACGTACTTTGTCCCAGATAAATAATGCACATGAAATTGAGAGGTGCTAGTAGAGAGCCCTTATTTATCTGATCCTCTTCTTCCCTCCCCCAGTTTTGGTTTTATTGTGTTGGATATCTTGGAATTTGAGGTTTAAATCTTCCTTTCTGTATTTGGGGACTTCTGTTCCATGGTGGGTTTGACTTTGGAAAAGACTGGCAATACCTTTGCAGCAGAGGGAGGGAAGGACTTATCAGGCAAAGTGTTGTTGTACAAAGAAATGCTACATGTGAAATTCTAAAGATGGAAAGTAGTGTAACTCTTAACAGGGAGAAAACACCACATGAGGGAAGTAAGAGAGCAGATGCTGCTTGTTAAACCAGATTATTTTTATATTGTTACATTGCTTGGAATGGAAGGAATAACAAACTGTGTGGGAGTACTGGAGAAGTGTGATAAGGGGAAATAGAAACGATTTGTAGTAATGTGTCAAGTGCTTACACAGCTGTGTTTTTCCCAAATAATGTCAAGTTCCCACTGGCTAACTATGCAGCCATTCTCAGTGGCCGTTTCTGCGTGTGTTTATGATAGAGATGAATCCAAAGAGGTAGACAGAACAGGATGAATTTCAGAGTGACTTTTTGCAAAGGGGCATCTAAAAACAAAGCACAAGGGCTCTTTTTAGCGAGAAAGAGGAGGCAGAGGTTGGTGTTCCTGCCTGCTTCCCGTTTGGAGAATTTAGTGTGGAGACAGGAGTCTTCTGCGTGTGATCTTAGAGATACGGGCAATAACTGACGTGGGAAGCCTTGTTTTGAGGAGACAGTGGGGAGATACAGGGACAGGCACCACATGGTAACCTATCCAAAGGTACGGTTAAGAAGTCTGGAGTAGTCCATGGCACCTAATATATAGGATTAAATACAGATTTAAGAGTGGAAAGATAATATTTTTAAAAAGAAGCGTATTGATGGAATGCAGGAGGCCTAAATGTTTGTACTTTGAATCAGTAATGCCCTCTCTTCCATCCAGGTACCTATTTACCACGTGCACTGTCAGCTGTGGTGTCTTTGGGCTTGAAACTCTTAAAAATAGAGCTCAAGCCTGAGAAATATGACAAAATAGTGGAGTTAGCTTTGATCTGTAAAATATCAACTGAGGTATTAGAAACGTGTAGTAAAAACACTTATTTCTGAACTGAGAGTGGAGCACAAACCAAGTGCTGTGTTATGATTTCCAAATAAATTGGAATTACTACCAGTGGGAGGTGTCGGTGCCCAGCACAGGGGGTTGGAATTGGGTGATCTTTAAGGTCCCTTCCAACCTAAACCATTCTGTGTTTTTGAGATAATTATGCCTGGTTTTATTAGTTTCACTGACCCTAAGCAATGTGTATACCACGGTACAAAACGAGACCCTGTTTTTGAAGCTGGAGATATCTTATCTCCCAGATAGGAGAAAAATCTGTGGAACAGTGACTTGCCAGCTGTGCAAAGAGGTAGTCAATGGCAACATCTGTCCCAAGGGCTCGTTAGCTACAGCCTTTGCAGCAGAACACCAAGCTGCAGGTCCTGTTGGGTGCAAAGATGACCCTTCTGCTTCCTCTGCTGCAAAGGAAAGTGTCACACACTGAGAAGAAGTTGCTGCTCCAGGAGTGTGGATGGGAAATACCCACCTTCAGAGTTTTAAATGCACCTTTTGACCAAAAAAAAACCAAACCAAACAAAACCCCACCACTCAACAACCAACCAAAGCACTGGACGCATTCAGTTTTGCTTGTGAAGTGGGTGTCATCGTAGTCAGCCCAGTGTCACAAATTTAGCCAACTCCTAAGTGAAACCTTTTGGCCTCGTACAGCTGCAAGGGAAAAGGACGTGACTGTGGGGGGGTTTTAATTAGAATTTATTTAGTTCGAAGGACGAAGAAAACCCAAATACTCTGTGAGAGAATGAGAAATACCGACCGGGCTTCGAAGGACGAAGAAAACCCAAATACTCTGCGAGAGAATGAGACCCGGGACCGGGTTGTCCTAAGCGAGGTGGGAAGAAGGTTCTCTCCAAAGAAGGCGGGGAGAACCGCTGCCTGCTGCGGAGTCGCTTTCTCCCAACCAAGCCCATTCTATGATTCCTCGTAGTAATTAGTAATTTAATGTTAATGAGGTCCCGCTCCCGGTGCGGCCGAGAGGGGGCGCTCTCGGCCCGCTCTCCCGGCCCCGGGCGGGCCCATCGGTGGTTGCGGAAGGAGGGAGGGGAGAGACAAACCAGAGCCCTGGGTTCCCTGCCCGGCTCCCGGTTCAAGGTCAAGGCTGTGTAAACCGCCGCACAAAGGCTCCTTTCAGCAGCCGCCTTCGCCGCCGCCAGCACAATCCTCCATTCAGGCGCTGAGCCCCGCGGGGACCAGGCGTGCGCCACCCTCGCCGCCGCCGACACCCGCCCGGCCCGGTGCCGCGCCGTTCCCGAGGGCCGGTAGCCACCCTGGGCAAGCGGGGCCAGCGGCGGCCGAGCCCCCATCGCCCCCCGGTCCCGCAAACCGGCGGAGCTGCCCGATCGTCCTCGCCTCCCCTGGCTCCGCCCCCTCTATTTGCATACAAGCCCGCCCCGCTCGGCTTTCATTGGCGGAGGCGCTCCGAGCCGGCGCCGCTGATTGGTGCTTCTCCCCGCAGCTCGTTTGCATGCGGCGGGGCGGGGCCGGGGCGGCCGGCAGACCTGCGGCGGAGAAGTTGAGTCGGAGCCGCCGCAAGTGTCCCGCCGAGCGGCCCCGAGACCTACCGGGGCTCGCCACCGCCTGCTCGCCCTCGCCACCGTTAACCGACCCCTCCCCAAGCAACAAGATGGCTGAGAGCGGCCTCCCCGCGGGATGGAGGTAGCTGGCCCTCGGCGGAGCCGGCGTGCGGGGAGGCTTTCTGGCCGCCGTGCTGCAGATCCTCCCGCGCCGCTGGTGGGGCAGGCGGCTCTGGTTCGGTAGGCGCAGGAGGGATCCGTGCCCAGCCTCACTCACACCTTTCGTGCTCTTTGCGGTTGGCTTGACCCGTCTTTCCTATGGCTGGGATATACAGCTCTACTCTGAAGACCCTGGAGGATTTAACTTTGGACTCTGGTTATGGGGCAGGGGATTCCTGCAGGTCCCTTAGTCTCTCTTCTTCCAAGTCCAACTCCCAAGCCTTCACCTCTTCTCAGCACAGAGGCAACTGGTGGTACTACTCGGGCTCCATGAACAGTAGGAACAACAGCTGGGATACTGTGAACACCGTTCTGCCGGAAGACCCCGAGGTTGCAGATATCTTTTCCAAGTGTCCTAAGCTGCCGGATCTAGAGGAATACCCTTGGACTGATGAAGACATTGGAAAAATACTCCGAAAAGGGAAGGGAGATGGCAATACCAGAACCTTTTCTCAGGAAGCTGTCAGGCGGCTCTCGCAGCTGCTGAGGCGTGCCTTGATCAGGGTCTCCAGGGAAGCTCAGCGGCTCAGCGTGATGCACTCCAAGTGCACCAGGTTTGAGGTGCAGAGCGCTATCAAGCTCATCCAGAGCTGGTCGCTCTCCGAAAGCTGTGTCTTGGCGACTGTCAAGGCTCTGTCTCTGTACAGCATGAGTGCCGGAGATGGACTGAGGAAAGGTAAATCGGCCAGGTGCGGCCTCACCTTCTCAGTGGGGAGGTTTTTCAGGTGGATGGTGGACACCAGGATCTCGGTTAGGATCCACGAGTACGCAGCCATTTCTTTAACCGCTTGCATGGAAAACCTCGTCGAAGAGATTAAGGCTAGGGTTTTGGCAAGTCAGAGCCCGGATGGTGGAGGAGGGGAGATCTCAGCTGAAATCCTGGAGATGGTTATCAACAATGATGCTGAACTTTGGGGAGTGTTGCAACCTTACGAGCACCTCATCTGTGGGAAAAATGCTAATGGTAAGATCCGTCTTATACGATTGCTCATCTTCATACCAGTAAGCTTTACAGTAAGATTGCTGATTTTTATGGACTTGGGGTTTTTTTCTAGTTTTTGTTTTCATCTGAATTGCATCTTGGTTGTGGTTTGTGTGCGTAAAGCAGACGTGATGCTTTTACCGGGAAGAATGATCCTGCTTTATTCTGAAGATGTACCAGTTTGTAAAAAGTGCAGAAGCTCTGGGAAACCAGGCCCCGTTGTCCTAACAAATGTCTCCTGACTCTGTACCAGCTGCTGTTTTGAACATTTGTACTATAACTGGCGTGTAAACATGCTTTTCTGTAACCATAAGATGAAATGTGCTTTACAAGCTGTTCTTCAGAAAATGCCACTACTGTTTTTAAACAAAACTTACATTATAGTGAGTATCTTGCAGTTTCATCTCAGGTGCTATTCCCACATACAGCCTGGAGAGGGAAAACAACTTTTTTTTTTTTTTTTTTTTTCCTTTGCAGTAGTAAAATTCAGTTTCTGAGCGAAAGCTTGTAACTACGTGTTACTTGGACTTCCTTCTAGTTTAGCAGAAATCTCTGTTGTAATTACACTTGTGCAATAAACAAGAGCTTGTGCTTGGCTTGCCAAAGTGAGCATGTAGGATGGTGCCTCAGTAATGAGAATAACATAGCATTAAGGTACTAACCCCTGTAATTTGTTTAGAAAGCAGACTTTTTGAACTGTTAAGCAAATAAGCAGATAGAGGGACGTTGGCATCTTCCTGTGAGACTGAGGAGCAGTTTGAAAGGCTGAAGTCATGACAGTTCTGCTAAGAAGCTGCTCTGTTTATTTTGCAGTGTCACACTGAGAAGTACCATATTTTTCCATGGAAAACTTAGAGAAACATTCAATTTGGAAAACTATTCTGTGTACCACACACAGTTTTGTGATTTTTTTGCTGGCCTCATCGTTACAGTTGGGTATTTGATGCATGATACTTTTCCGATTTAACTCTTTATAAAATCAAGTGGCTTGGTCCTCTTCAAATGAGAATCTCCTAACGAGAGACAAATAAAGGAGTGGATTTTCTTTGTGGAAAGCATATATATACCTTAGGTGAATGTTAGTAATGAAATGCTTTGTCAGAGAAGTGCTGACTCGACTTCTGCTCCTTGGCTGCATTGATTTCCTGCAGTTATCCTATACCAAAGCAATAATGTCATGATTCAGATGCCTAGTAGATAGGTGCAGTGACTGTCCCCACTGGGTCAGCCTGGTTTAAATTACACTGTATGAGGGTGGCTGCTGTTAATGGTGCTCACAAAACCTCTCCCCTGCACTCTATTTGCCCTCTGTCCACTGACAGTGTTACTAAATGCATGTGAAATAAATGCGAGGAGCCCTTTGGGATGTGCTCTTGGTATTGGTACAAGGCATAACTGTAACTTTAAAAGTCAAACATAGACACCTACTTTTTAAACTACAAGCTCTTAGATGGAAGATGATAAAGGTATGAGGATATCTTGTCCTCTCCCAAAACACTTATTATAATTCTTGGTGTACCCTGCAAATATTTGTCCCAGGATATCTTGTCCTCTCCCAAAACACTTATAATTCTTGGTGTATACCCTGGGAATATTTGTCCTTGGATCCGAAAAGAGGACTCAATTCCTTCTCTTGATCCTTATGTAGGGAAGGTGAAGTAAAATATAACATACTGTGGTTCTGTAAAGTAAAATGTGCACATCAGCTGCTCTCTGCTCAGTGCTTCTGCCACACAGGTTCTGAGTGTAAAATAGAGAAGAAAAGTCAGTCTCTCATGGAGCTTTCTCTTTTTTTCTTCTTAAAAGAAATCTCCGTCTTGGAAAATTTGCAATGAATGAATGGAAGCTGGTGTTCAATGGAAACATGAGTGACTGTGCAGGGAAATGCTTATAAATATTCAAAGCACCAAATGGTCAGTTATGATAACGCTTGCAGAGTGCAATACCGAGCAGTCATGGGCCACAGAAGGATTGGCTTCTGTTACCTCTTTTGTTGTTCCTGTCTTTCAGATCAATTCTGTCAATAATTGAATGCATTTTTTAAGTCTGAAAATTGAATAAAACTGCACATGAAGGTATCCTGTGATTTCCTGTGACAGTCTGTCACTGGTATTTTACCTGACACAAGTCAGTGAATCTTCTAAATGGCTTTTCTTGCAGTTATAAGACCACAAATGGTTTTATATGGATGCAAAAAAGCTTGAAATAACTTCTTTATTCTTCTCCCTGTAGGAATTGTAAATTAGTAGTATTCACATCATTCTCCACAGTGCTTTCAAATGATCTTGTCTTTTACATTAATTTAAATATGAGGTAGATCTAGCGGTAAAATAACTGGATTTATTCCAGTAACTTGCTTTACTGTCATTTTTATTTCTTTTCTAGTAAGAGTGTTTTAATGGAGTACTTGTAAATTGTGAACTTGGCGTCTGTTTGTTGGATTTTGTTTTATAGCACCGAGTTTGATGTTAGAGATAAAAAGCACTTAGAGGTTAAGTTCTAGCTCCAGTCAAGCATTGCAATCTCTGGATGAAATCCATGGCAGCATCCTATGCAGAAGATTGCACTGGATTATCATAATGGACCTTTCTGGCATTATGATCTATTGAATACCATTTTTATTATTAGATCAGGATAGCGTGCTGCTTTGGAGTTAAGAAACAGTAAGTAAATACATAAATCTTTGTAAATTCTCGAGAGAGTGGGGTTTAGACCTGTATTTCTTCAGTGAGTAATCTCCCATCAAAGACAGGGGTCCACTGTTCTTAAGGCTTTGGAACCTGAAACCTTAATATTCTGTATTGTAACAAACATGCTTTAGTCAACACCTGGTGTGTGAAAGGTAAAGTTTAAAACTCTCCAAGTGCTTAAGGGGAATTTGAATATTATTTTTAAATAAATAATAATCTGTGGCTTATTTAGTTATTCACCCTTTCTGGGCAGCTGTTCTTTAATCAACTATTGGCTGCTTCTGTGAGACACTTTCTGCTTTTAGAGTGAGTGGTGGCTTCACGCTTGGGACTTGGTCTCTCTGTCTTGGAAGGCAGAATGTCATCTGAGCTCGTGGGCATAAGGAGTTCTGTAAAGCTCTCCAGGTCTGTTAGTGCCTCCCGGGGCCGTCTTGGAAGGCAGAATGTCATCTGAGCTCATGGACATAAGTTCTGTAAAGCTCTCCAGGTGTGTTAGTGCCTCCCAGGGTTGTCTTGGAAGGCAGAATGTCATCTGAGCTCGTGGGCATAAGGAGTTCTGTAAAGCTCTCCAGGTCTGTTAGTGCCTCCCGGGGCGAAGTCTTTTTAGACCAAAACTAGGTGGGATGTTGCAAAAATAATGCAGTGCAAGCTGGGAAGCAAATGAAATAAAAGCAGCAAAAATGATAAGCAGCCACTGAACAGCATAGCTACTGGAAGGTAAAAAAAAAAATAAATGTGTAAGTTGGAATACGTGTTTTATTTTCTATTTTTAATTAGATGGAGATATATGATAAGCGTTGGTTTGATATAGCTCAAGTAGAGAATGCATCTGGTAGTTTCACTGGGGCTTTGAGACATTAATTTAAAATGTTTGTTGGGAGATGACGAGAAATATAAACTTACCTTGAAAATAAGATTCTTTTATTTGGTGTTCTTGTGTTTGACTTGTGCATGGGTCATTAGAATCTGAACTGTCAGCACTGCAAATGTGCTTTGATATTATTGCCCTATTAACTACGGCACTTACATTGTACTTAACTATCTGGTTATTGCCGAGTGCTCCCGCGACAGCCAATACACCTGCTGTGCTGTTTAATGCATCAGCACATCCTGGTCTTCTGTGGATAGAAGTGTTGACAGATAAAAAAAAAAAAAAAGAAAAAGGGGGGGGGAGATGGTGTATTTAATTTGGTAGCACTGTTTCTTCACCTACCTCTTTGCTGAAACGCTTCAAGTTCTCTGTGGACGAACTAATCCACAAATTAGCCTGTTGATTTGCTCAGCTGATGAGTCTTAGAGTCTAAAATAAGCTCTACTTGTGTCTTGAGCAGTTTTTCTAAGAAACGGGTTGAGGAGGGAAATGTGTAACGTTTCCTCACAGTGGGAGGGAATGATTTGGACTCGATTAAAATTAAGACCAGTGATGAATTTTCTTCTTGCTGATACTAAACACTGTGGCACACCCTACCAAGAGACAAGCATGGACTTCGGATTTAGTATCACTATTTTCTTTTACATTTCTCACTGCACTAATATAGGTTAAAAATTAGAGCTGATTTTAACATAGAGGATTTTTAGTGCTATGCCATTATAAAAATTCCTTTTCATAGTTATCAAAATGGTCTGAAATAAAGAAGTTATTTCAGTGAGTCCTGGTGTTGTACTGAAATCCAGCATGGAAAAAAATATTTTTATAACATTTCAATATATAAAATATCCTTTTGTCTGAACTGAACAAATTGGTGTGTTCATAAAGAACATCATCAGTTTTAATAAGCTATCAGCTACACAACCATTCAGGGGAAAAACTGCCTGTTGGAAGGGGTGCATTTTGGGGAAGAAAGCTGTAAATGCAATCATTAACCGAAGGCGAGTAGATATATGAGGCTGGTACAGTGTTATCACAGGTGGTTTGCAAATCATTAATAAAATAACACCTGTGTCTCCTGTGTGACCATACCTGAAGCAGGAATCGTTTACCAGGGCAGGAATTCCTGGGCAGGAATTCTATGATTTGAATTCTATGATTCCTGGGCAGGAATTCTATGATTCTACGTGCTCATTTCCATTCAGGATGAGCGGGTTGTAGCTATGATCCTATTCAAGCACTGGCTTCGTTCCGCTCTGTACAAATGTACCCCCTTTGTACTTTTATTCCTACACGTTCAAGAACTTGGATTTATATCAATGAACCCACAGGGACAAATTCTTTAAGCCTTGTTCGTGCTTGTAAATACACGTTCACCTCTCCTACAAATGCAAACCACTGGGTACACAATTAAGAATATAAACATCTGCAGATACGCATCTTGCTTATGTTAAAGGGTAGATCAAGTAAAGCTAAAATACCTATTTTATTTTTTTCCCCTAATAGTGGATTTTATGTGCATATCTATTTTATTTAGTATTTTTTTTTTTCCCTTATAGTGGGTTTTATGTGCATATATATTTTATTTAGCGATAGTAAAGGAAAACTTCATTAATGATGTAATAATGCTGTCTTAAATTAATTCTGCTAATTGCTGATATTACACCATGGCAATAAAATTTGTGTCCTTTCAATTAATGAGCAAGTGCTGAAACTGCTTCAATGTGTAACTCCTAAGTCTGTTGTTACTGCTAAAGGCAGGGACTTGAACTGACCAAATACTGTTAAGGCCAGGACAGAATTTTATCCTCAGTATGTAAAACCCTAAGTTATAATAGGGTTTTGATTTGGTTTAGTTTTCTCTTTTTTGTTCTTTTAATTTGGGGCTATTGCAATAGTAACATAGGGTGGTATTGAATTTTCAATAAATTTTGTTTTGATAATGAGGTTGAGATGAAAGATCTTTTTACACTGAAAAATCTTGTTGGGGTGTTAATGGTATAGTAACGTTTTTAAGTTGTGATAATTTATTTCCACTCACGTACCTGGTATGATTCAATTAATGCAGTTAATGGTCCATTTAGAGCTTCCTTCCTTATCTGGTTGATTTTTTTTGTCCCTTTCCCCAGTTTGGTGGTGTAATGTGTGGGTATGCAGCACTGCAAGGGAGGTGTTTAAGCTTAGCTTCCTTCCTTATCTGGTTGATTTTTTTTTGTCCCTTTCCCTAGCTTGGTGGTATAATGTGTGGGTATGCAACACTGCAAGGGAGATGTTTAAGCTCCTAAAGCCCTCTGTTGTATGAAATGTAGGAAGTACTGAACACACTTATTTACAACAGACTGTATAAAATTGACTTATTACATGATTACCGAGTTGCAGAGGGGCATGGGTTTAGGACTCGAGCACTTCAGTAATTTCAGAAGGAACCGAAGCTCAAAAGTGCCTGTTTGCACTTGGGATGGGAACTTAAACCCAAGATTTTAATGTTGAACTGAAAGTAAGTTCATTTTAAAAAAGAGCCCGTCTTACAGCAATGCAAGAAAATTGAACAATAAGGCCAAAAGTAATATTAATCCTGTGATCTTCACTAGGTTGACATGTTGTCCTTTCTTAAAGTGAAATGTAAAATGAGCAGGTGTTTGTCTTGAGTGATTTGTCCCTTGAGCCAGCAGAATTCAAAGGAAGAGAAACAGAGGCTTCTAAACACAACAAAACCACTAGATACTCAGAAGCGCCCAGCAAATCCTTCAGCAATCTTTATTCTTCTGAATGTTTGGAAACAAGATCAAAATAATTCTTCGTTTACATTTTAGCTCTCAGTTTGCATTTAGTCAATTCCAAACTTTTCAAGTAAACGTGTGGTCCTTATTATAAATATTTTCACAGTGTTACAAGCTCAGGAGTCCTGCTTTTGCAGTCTCATGCTCAGGACATTAAGAAAACCTCCCTCATTGACTGAGTTCTGCTCTACCAATTACTCAACATAAGAAAATGTCCGTTGGCTCACATTGAACTATGAGAATTCAGGCTGATGGACAAAAAAATAATTATCACTTCTGATGCTCTTTTTAGAATCATAGAATGGTTTGGGTTTGAAGGGACTTTAAAGACCATTGAGTTCCAACCCCTTGCCATGGGAAGAGACACTTCCCACTAGACCAGGTTGCCCAAAGCCCCATCCAACCTGGCCTTGAACACTTCAAGGGACAAAAACATTTCAACAGAATTTCAGTTCCTTCCCTTACAGAACAGGAGCTACATTTGGGGGAAAAAATAAATTGCTGGACATTGTTGAGAGCATCTAAGTCAATGTAAGGATTCCCAGTTGTGTGTTTATGAGCAAGTAGAGCCTTTTAAATGGAGTCTTGTTGGCAGTGCAGGCCTTATCATGAGAACGCAGTAACACACAGAGGAAAAGGTGCACAAATGCTGAAAGGTTTGCTCTTTTTCATGCAAACACATCCAGACTTGCCTTCTGCCTTAGCTCACCAACCAGGCTGGAACTGTGAGCTCATTCTGGTCCTTAGGAAAGGTTTGGCGACAGCGGGTGTGACTTGGAATGCTTGGCTGGCAACTGGAGCGAGGAGAGGCCAGTGCTGGGACAGGCCAGCTCTGGGCAGGGCACGGCAGAAGGCTGGTTGGCAACCTGTAATTAAAATGTCTGCCTGCAGCCCGGAGGGTGGTGGCCGCTGCTTTTGTGAGCGTGGAATATGTGGGAGAGAATTAATAGCGTGAAAGGAACTTGGGAGGGAAGGGTGTGCTGTAACTGCTGAGGAAACGAAGGATCGCTCCTTTCAGTTCAAGTTAAATGATATTCTGAGCCATAAAATCCTTGTCATTTAAAACCTACTTGCTTATGTGTTACTTGCAGATGAAAGTCCTTTACAATTGTAAACTTCCTCCTCATCTGCTCCAAACCTGTTACTTAATGATGTGATTTCATTAGCTGTAGCCTGCCTGATGGCTTTGGTGGTGGTCCTCGAGGAGGCAGTTGTTTGGATTGGTCTTTACTGTGGTCTTAACATGAAACATTTCTTTGAAACGGACCTTCAACGGAGCCGAAGTTGTGGATTGTAACCAGTGAGAATCATTAAATCAGGTCACAGGGACTGCTGTGAATGCTTTCTTCCTGTTGACCAAGCAAAAACCGTCCAATGTTCCTTGTATGGGTTTGACCCAGACAACTCCTAGATTAGGTTAAGCCTGAGCACTTGTCTGTCTTGTTCTGGTTGTTTAATTACGACAATGGGATCATTTCTTTCTGAAAACTTGTTTGATGTTCACCGGGCAACTTTAACCTGTGTCACATCTGAATTGAGCAAAATACCAGCTTCTGGAGGATGCTGGAGGGTTCGTTCGGTCATCGGTGTGAAGTGCTTTCAGGCTGGGGAGTGGTAGGGATGGTAGAAAGCAAAGCATCTTCTTCATCCTGTTGGGTCAGTCCATGTTGTTCATTTATTTGGTGTGAGGCTTTCACTCTGCGCTAAAGATGCTGTCATACACTGAGAATATGCATCTCCATTTGTTCATTTATGCACAAGCTGCTGCTAAGGGAAACTGAAGTCTAAGTCTAATTGAAATCTAATGTTTGATTATTATTTTATTAAGAAAAGAATAGAAGAAAGCTAAAGAAGTTTCCAAGTGACCAAAGTGATGCTTTTTCGTAGCTTTAGTGTCTCTATCAAGAGATTGCATTTGGCTCTCCTGGCCCAAAACATGAAAAAGTCTTGACATAAGCAAAAAAAAAAGAGGAAAACTGTGGAAAATGTGCTTAAGTAATTGCTGTAGTTCTTGTGTAGTGACACCACAATGCTTGAGATGATTAAGGGTATTTGTGGTATAATCATGGTCTGGAGACTAAGAACTGAAGCCAAATAAACATTTCAGACCAGCTTTTCAGTTTGTGTGTATAAGTTTATACCAACTGATAAATTTGCTATGGGGCTGTGTAAGATCAAAGTAAATGTTGTTTATGATATTCCAGGGATGAGAGGAAAAGAACACTATAGAAGACATCATCTGCTTGTCCCATTCTTTAGTGTTTATAACATTACAGTCCATGTTGGATACTTCAGTTACTTTCATTTCTAGCCCAATCTGCAGTCTGTTGCCTGGGACCTGGAGAATAAAGAAGGAAAGATGACTCTGTGTTTACGCTGGGACTTACAGATTTAAAGAAATAAACATGCAGAGGCGTAATTATCTATTAGTTTCTTGATCCTATATAGCTCTGCTTTTTTTCCTGATTAATTCCGAGATCACAGTGAAGAGCTTCTCTTTAATATTTACATTTTATTGATTGTGAATAAAGCACACTACTCTTTCAGCTGAAGGGCAAGAACTCAATGTTGGCAAACAGCTGGGGAATTGGGCCAGTTTTTGCGTCATATTCTTTTTCAAACTGTTTTGGATTTTTTTGATGTTTTAATAGAATTTAGTAGAAGTCAATTTCTTGTTTGCTTGTTTTATTTTAATGATTACCCAATACTCTGTGCAGCACAGACTGATGGCGAGGCTAATGGGTTAAAGCAAAACCCCAGTTTTCCAGTTGCTTTTAGACAGTTCACTCATCTTTACCTTTGATTTTGATTGATTGAACTTTGATGTTGTCATAATATAAGAGATAATATATAATGAAATGTACTTCCTCTGGGGGGGTGATATCATTTCTGGCTAATTGCATATTGAATTTCTGATCCTTGGTTTGAATGTTATCTTCCCTCCACCTCCCACCCTGTTTTGTGCTCAACTTTTGCTGGCAGTTTTGTTTAGTCTAGAGATCATAAAAATCACTCCAGAGTTGAAATGATACAGTTTTATTATGGTTTTAGTATGGTTTCTAGTACTTTTAAGTTGTTATATCAAATTTACAAGGTGCCTTTGGATGTTTTTCATTGAAGTGATAGTTTAACTATGAGTGAGGGGGAAGAAGATGGAAAACTACAATAGTGGGCAACCAAGACACATTAGTTGTTTTTAATAAACCGTTTCATTCTATTGTCAACATATATATAGAAAGAGACTTCTAAAGCTTTTTGGTGGCTTTTTTTTTTTCCCCAAGAAATATGATGAAAAATTCTCTTGTGCCTTGGCAGTATATGTGGAAATTTTGGCTAGAGTGAGTATCGGTTTTGTTTGAGTTTATAAGATTCTTGAGGGTGATGACAGTAAGATCGTCAAGTAGGAAATTTGTCAGAATTGTTGTCAGGGAACAGCTACTGGAAGCAAGCTGGGAATCCATGGGAGAAAAGTGCTGCTTACCTTAAAGTTTAATCTTGCTGGAGCCAAAGGAACCATTTCCATTTACCAGTGGTGAGAGAGCAGAGTGTTTCCTTATGGAATAAAGTAGTGGCTTGTGGATTTTAGTTTGTGATTCCTTACAATAGCAAAGGAATGTGGGGTTTTTTATTTTATTTTTTTTTTGCTTATCGTGGAAAAAACTGAATTCTTTCTGGAGCAGTTGCCTGGGCTCTTCCACTGAAATCCCTTGGATTGAGGCCACGTGTTTGTCTCGGGTAGTTCTGTTTTAGTGCTTTGTAATAAACTTCAGGGCTTTACACCTCGGGGTGGGAGAAACTTTGATGGTGACTGTTCAGTCCATGGAAAACCTACATGTCCCGTCGTGTGCGCTGGGGGCAGGGGGGATTTAAGGCATCTATAATGGTGGTTTTGTAGCCGCGCTGGTGAGTGTGATGTGGGGGGACTGGTGTGTTCTTATTAATGTTATTCTTTGAAAAACCTGTGTCCTCCCCCACCCCGTCACCTCCTCCCTGTTCTCTCAGGGCAATGCCAGATGCAGAGTCTCTTATTAAAGCCACTCAAGGAAGATTCATGTTTAACACTACATTTCCCAATGGAAACAACCCTAGAATTGTTTCTGGCACCTTTTCCCTGTGTATATAATCTTGGGTCTCATATTTTTGCCGCAGACATGTGGAATTGCAGCTTTCATCATAGGTTATTTTGTGGGATGATGTATGCGCTGCACATCAATAAATTTGGGGAGGGGGCTGTTTTGCTTTGTTTTTTAAACAGTCTCGGTGACCTGTGACCTCCTGGAATTGAGTGATAAAACTGTGTGAATTTTCTTCTACCTTGACAGCAGCTCAGAATATCATTTTCCTTTTATAGTCTGATGATGTATTTGTGAGGCTGTGCGATCGTGGGGGTTTTTTTTATGTTCACTGCAGGCCAGAGCCTTCCCTAAGGCAAGCGCAATTTATAAATTGAAATGAATATAATTTCTTAGTGTGAAGGTAACTCTTCCCATATAGCCAGGGCTTAGATAATGCATACGTTAGGGCAGAAGATAGTAAATTGGCAGAGGGCATTTGGCCTACGCCACCATCTGCAGAGCCTGCGCTCCAATTTTCTGCTGTTGCCATGGGCTGCAGACTCAGACAGGAAATCATGGTAGGATGGGAAGGGGTCCAAAATATACACAGCCAGTATAAGGTTTGCAGTTAAAAGAGAGTCAGAGAACAGGCTATCTGTTCTACTGAACAGGCCCTGCAAAGTAAAGCTGGCTTGTGTGTGAGTGCGCGCGCACGCTTGAAATGTCTTTTTATATTTTATATGCTCATTTTTTAAAAGCTTGAATTTTTTCCATGTAAAGTAACGTGTGTAACTTCAAATGATTCATTTATATGTGAGGGGCCTGATTCAATCCTCGCTTAACTGGCCTTGCTGGTCTGGGAGAAGAGTGAAGCGGTGGAGAACGGGGCCCCTGACACACGTGAAGTCCCCAGGCAGAGTTTTGTCTCGACACGTCGAATGGAGGAGCAGCCCCTGCTTCCCCTGGGGTTGCCATCACTTAGGGATTTGGATTGGGTTTTGGGGAGCAAGGACTGGGTTCTGTGCACTATCAAACACCCAGAGGTCAGAGTTTGGCCACAGGGGGCTCCATGCATGGTCTTGTCAAGAGAGAGGGATGTAGAAGGTCTTCAAAAAGTGATCCAGAGGGTAGATCAGAGGGTCACAGTTAGTAGTGTCGTTTCTTTGAACTCTAGGGTGGAACAGTGAGTGCTGGGGTGACTTGCTTTGGGGAGCAAACAATTTTCTTACCTGTCATTGAGAAAGTTAGCATAATAATTGCACCGTTTTCAAAGCTTCTGGTGTGTCTAAGAGTAGCGTGCAACCGGTCAACTTATGCTCCCTCGACAGATGATGGGAAATAACTAATTTCTCCAGCAGCTGTTAATTTAATCTTTGTATAGAAAGTGCTGCTTAACTAAAAAATACCAAAACGTTGCCGAGCGTCCTGCTGGTGACACGTTCTGCCCTGACAGAATAGGGGCTCGGCAAACTTCTTGTGGCAAAAACCCGAACTAAACCTTTTTCTCACAGGCCCATCTGGGGTTTTGAATTCTGACTGAAGGGAACTATACAAGAGGGTGGTTTGTTCTCCAGGCACTTTCCAACCAGAGCTTTTATTTGGCGGTAAGAGCTGCTTCCTGCTTGCCTTAGTTGTGTATGTAGCCCCTTTTCAGCTGCGTTGAAGAGTGGAATTGCAAACAGGAATAAGGTGAGGTCTGCGTGTTACAGTGCCAAATATTGCTGGATGCAACGGTGATTTATCTGCCAGAATGAGACTAGAAGCTACCAATTAATCCAGTTTAGAAATCAAATAATTTAGGTAGCATTTAATCCTGGGGCTGGGATCAGCGAATAGGGCAGTCTGTTTCATGACCCTGTATCCTCCAGTAACTGCTGCTTTTTTGTGTGTAATATAATCTCAAAAAGACTTGCTGATTTTTATTTTAAACAAAATCTGACTGGAGACAATTTTCAAATTGCGAGCTGCCTCAGCCAAGCCATCTGCCTGAGTCTTCAGCAGCGCATTGTATTTCTGAAAAGCATTCTAGGGAAACATCATCATTCTGAAAAAGTTTGAGCTGATTCTACGCTAAAAGAAATGATCCAAAAAGCTGCTGCTGATTTACATGTGAACACTGCCAAGTATTTCTCTGATGAGAGTACATAACAAAGAAGTGCTCGGGTGATTGAGTAAGGCTGATTTGAACAATCTGTTGTGGATTATATTTCCTTCTGATATTCCACAATTGTGAGAAGCTACTGTCACTTGTATTTTCAGTCTGTGTTTTGCTTAGAGGTATGTGATCTTTTCTATTCAAGTCCCTTGAGCCAGTTGTGGGGGGATGTACGATATTTCTTGCTTAAAAATATTCTCGAATGTTGCATGGGCCAGTTTCATTGGACTTTGTCACTCATAGGGATTCCTAGAGGACTACAGAAAAGTTATTTTTTATTTGTTTTAGTTAGGGATTGATAGACAAATTCTAATTTGATTTTTGGGTCTAAACACTGATATGAATTCAGAATCAGTTGCTTTCCCAACCTTGCTGTTTTCTTAACAGTTACTAAGGAGTTTGCTCATTGAAGATCTGTAAAAATGTATTTATTCTGTTGGACTGGTTCATCTGAGGACGCTTTTCTGTTGTTCAGGGGCAACAGGTTACTCTGTGCTTGTTATGTGATGAACAACGTGAGCTTTAAAAGTCTCATGTGGGAGTGATTTCTTCTACTTTTTGTGATTTGCTGCTGAAGAGAAATGAAGCAGTTTATATAAAGCAGCTGCTTATTTTGGAACAAAGTCAGCATAACACATTAAAGAACCCATTAATCACTTGGTTTGACCTTAATTTATTATCTAAAAAAGCTTCTTGCATCTATTGTTCGTTTCAGAATGCCAGGGATGCTATGAAATATGTTATGTATTCAGATCTACAGGCAAAGAACAGCAAATGAAGTTACAGTAGGGAGCAGAACTGCAATGAGTTGCTGTTGAAGTATTGGCTCTCTTTTTACTCATGATTAGGAGCAGAAGAGGGCCATATAAATACCTGCACAAATAAAAAACTGCTGTGAACTCTCATCTTGCTCCGTAGTTACCATGTGTGAATTTTTCTTCTGGGATAGTGGCTTCTTATCTCAGTTCAGTCCTTGCCAACACAAAAGCCCTTGCTTTCCTGCAAGTCTTTCAGGAGAGAGAAAATAGAAATGAGCGAACTTCTCCATCTCCCCCCAAAAATCCCAACGCTCATTTTACAAGTGAATTTATTCTGTATTTTGACTCTTAAGTTCCTTGGCTTGGTATCTTTCTTATATGTCCCCTGTGTAGTCTTAATGGTATCAGAAGAGCTTACTATGTTATTATCATGTTGTTGCAGAGATTTTTTTATTTTTTTTTTTGAGTACTGTGAGTAAATGGATTCACCATTAAAACCTAGATTTGTTGTGAGATGAAGGGGTCAGTAGAATGATTTTTGAAAAGACTGAATGATTTGGTGAGAAACCTGCTCTGTGATTGGTCTGTTCCCGCAAACCAAATTGTAGTCATAACCACAGGATCAGGCTTTCCTTCAGCGTTTCAGGAAGGCACTCAACCAGCATTTTCATTTTATTGGGAGGGTACAGCCGTGTTTGTGGTGTTCTTTAATATATCATAGTTCATAAAACTGGCAGCCTTAATTGGATGGAACCAGTTAGTAGAAGCATATGAGGTGAACCAGAAAGAGATCTCTTGGGGTCCAAATTGTGTCTTGTCTTAACGTAACGCGCGGCTTGGCGCGATGAGTAGCTGAGGCCGAGAGCAACCTAGTAATAATTTTGTTTGAATAATGGCATTCATGGAGCTGTGCTAACGAGCTGCATTCTGCTCTCTGTCCTGCAGACTGTGGGCTGGACTCTGAGCTTATTTTACATCTCTAATGGCTTCTGTCTTCAGTAGAGCTTGTCTCAATGCACACAGTGATGTAATGGATCAGAATCTGACCTTATCGCGCTGCTTTCCCACAACTGCTGTGCAGCAATCGCAGCTGTTCACTGATTATTTTTTTTCCAATTGGCTGCTTTGGGAGACATTATTCTTTGGCCTCAACTTCCTGATGCAAATAATCAGCCAGTCTTTGGTAACAACATTCAGATAGAGCAGGCGGTGGTGTTGAAGGCATTAAGCATTGCTTAAGTATTTGGTTCTGCTCAAAAGGTTCAGGCCTTTAAATTAATATTAGGTTTATTTTTACGGGCAGTGAATTATGTGCTTCCTCCCTCCCCTTGCCCCTGTCTTTCCCTCAGCTTATGACAAACTAGGACAAAAGCAGCACTTAAGAAAGGAATGAAATGTTTCATATAGATATATCTTGTAGGCTGCTTTTTTTTCATTAATGTCACAGATAAATGCTCTGTTCCATTTAGCATCCCCACTGACATCAGGGAAGTTGCATGAGCTAGCAGTTCTCCACTTAATGTTTTTTCAGATTTGGGGTTTTTTTTAAAGTACCTTTGATTCATTCATTGTGAAAGTACTGTGAGTTTATGAATTACACCCAAGAAAGGGTGGGAGGAGGAACACAGATGAATACTTTGGGTGCTGGAAATCTTGACTGTGCTGCATAACTACTTGGTCACATTAGAATAGATGAAATGCTGGTTAGGAGGAGCTCCTAGAGGTCACATCTAGTCCAATGTCCCACCTGTAGTCGTAATCCTGCCAAAACTAGATCAGGTGAGCGATAGCTTTGCCTCTCTACACAGGCCTGAAATAATGGTAAAACCAGTACAATGGGCATCATGGAATGGTTTGAGTTTGAAGGGACCTTAAAGATTATCCAGTTCCAACCCCCCTGCCCTGGGCAGGGACACCTCCCACCAGACCAGGTGGCTCAAAACCCCAACCAACCTGGCCTTGAACCCCTCCAGGGATGGGGCAGCCACAACTTCTCTGGGCAACGTATTCCAGTGTCTCACCACCCTCACAGTGAAAAACTACGTAGTCAGCCATCATCTCTGCCTCCCCTTGAGCATGCTGGTTAGAAGGTGCTGTTGAATTCTGCCCAGGCAGAGTGCAGGGAAGCTCCAGAGATGAAAAGGCAGAAGCAGGGCAAGGAGGAAGCAGCCATCAGGAGGCTCTCTCCAAAGTGGTTGCCAATCCCAGGTCTTCTGACTCCTGTCTGGCTTCTGAGGACTCTGTGAGCTCCTCTGTGGTACTGGGCTGTTGTATAACTTTTGGCCATGTGATTTTTTTTCTCTCTCTCTGTGGCCTGTTTTTAATTCATGTGTGAAATGAAGCTAATGATGCCTCTAACCTTTTTGGGGAGTAACTAAAGTTCAGTGAATGAAAGAGCTTCACAAACAAGCGCGTTCCATCGCCTTGTGACCAGGCATTCATACTTAGCTGTCAGTGGCCTGAGCTCCTCTGTGGTACTGGGCTGTTGTATAACTTTTGGCCATGTGATTTTTTTTCTCTCTCTCTGTGGCCTGTTTTTAATTCATGTGTGAAATGAAGCTAATGATGCCTCTAACCTTTTTGGGGAGTAACTAAAGTTCAGTGAATGAAAGAGCTTCACAAACAAGCGCGTTCCATCGCCTTGTGACCAGGCATTCATACTTAGCTGTCGTGTCCCCTGTCACTAACAGAATGCCTCGCATTGTATGTTAGCATCACGAGATCTTTGATGATTTGGCACGCTGGTGTACTGGAGAAACACCCAGAAACCCCTTCCTAGGAGCGTGCTTGCCTTGGTTTGGATGCTAACACTTTATCAGGCGTCATCTTTGGGCCAGAGGACTTGCTGTCGGACAGCCCCGTGGCAAGAGCAAGGATGAGCCCAGACTGACTGGGTCCAGGCTTACCAGTTGCTGCTGCTGGGGATGGACATCTCCTGGTGTTGCTGAAGGATGTAGTGAGCCAGACTGGGGCTCTGTGCGTGGGGAAAAAATACAGGGAAAGAGAGGTTTCAAATGAGGAGTTTTCTTATTGCCAGAGTGTGAAACTGAGCCATCACTTGCTCTGGGGAGTCTCCAAAGAGAGATGACTTCATCACTGGAGAGTGAGCTTCTTGCTGTCACAAGAATGATTCTTGTGTTCCCTTGTGGCTGTTTGTACAGTCAAAACTATTTCTGATGTTTTAAAATGAAACCAAAAAACCCCACTAAAAAAAAAAAAACCAACAAAAGCAAACCAACAACAAAAAAATAATCCCTAAAGTCTTCTGTGTGGCAGTCGAATATTACTACAAGCTTCTTGCAAACTCCTCTCGCTCTCCAGCTGAGTTCAAGCTCTGGTGTCGATGTTATTGGAGTGAATGAGAACATCAGCATTTTCACTATCCCTCTTCAAAATCACGAGCTTGAAGTCTGACCATGAGGTCTGTTTCTGCCTGAGATCTACTCTCGGGTTTCAGTGGGGTTTTTTTTCTTGTTCCCCCTCTGTTCCTTTCCTGTCCCCCACACCCTTTCCTGTTGAAGGCACAACCTGCCCGGTCATTTTAAGCGTAGGAGATGGGAAGGTAGGATGGGTTGGTTATAGCAGACTGCAGACTTCCATTTGTTGTCACTCTTTATGACTTGTACATGTACTTGGAAAATTGAGTCACTCTGCTCTCTGCAAGTGGAGAACTGAGAAGCAAATACTTTAGTCACTCTACCTCCTGTGTTATGATGTGGAACATTCCCAAATCAAAGACTCATTCAGGATTTCTTTGGAAAATGTGGCTGTAAACACTCGCTGCCCCTTCCTTACACCAGCTGTCAAGGAAAACAGGCACAGGATTACATCTACAAAAATTTGCAAATAATAATACATAGGTAAGCAGTTGAAGAGAATTTTACACTAATTTTTAGTTTTAGTGCACCCACACCTCTTTTCACATCTACAAAAATTTGCAAATAATAATACATAGGTAAGCAGTTGAAGAGAATTTTATACCAATTTATACCTCTTTATTAACTTTGTTCATTTTTTTTTTTTTTTTTTTTTTGCTTCTAGGTTATAAAACTTTTGAAGAGAGAGTGGGATGGAGATCAGGAAACTGAAAGTTACTCTTTATTAACTTTGTTCAGCTCTTGAAATACTCTTAAAGTAACAAGTAAAAATAACTGATCAGACTTGTCACTTTCTCTTCCGTGAAAATGTAGAGATGATGCTGAAATGTTCCTCAAAGAGGCTGGGTGCCATTAGCCAGCAGAATTGGTTCTGGTTGTGGAGACCCCCCTGAGGCTGGCAGGACTGATGGAAAGTGTAGAGACACCTTTTTTAACATACTTAGAAACTCTGCAAATGTCAGCAGAGATAACCTTGACTAATAGATTTTATTTACCAAGGATGTATAGACTGCAAATATTGGTATAGCCCAGCAAATCGTGTTCTCCAGGTGTTAAATAGCGTAAACCAAATGGAGTTTGCCAGTAGCAAGAGGAAATTTGCTGCCTACATACAAATTCATGTCTCTCTCTCTCTAATTGAAGCAAACCCTCTGTGAAATTGCTACCCAGAAATGACCTCACCAAGGTTGTTTGCTCAAGCTCTTGGCAATCAGTTTTGAATACTCAATGCAGTAGCCAGAAAGCAGCAAACCCCCCTAGAAGCTGGAGAATAAATGAGATGGTGGTGTCCGTTTGACCAAAATGTTCTTTAATTGTTCCCTACTCTTAGTTCATAAAATGATTAAAATGGTATTCTAATGTCGCATTTATTAGTTACACCCTGCCATGTGAAATCCAAAAAAATGGCTCTATATGGAATGCTAAAACGCCAGAGGTTAACTGTGCTTCAGGATCTCATATTAACCTGAGTAACTGGAGTGAGCTACTTAAATACAAACACTAGGGGAAAAAAAAAAAAAATCCTGCCCTGTTCGAAGTCTGTTGCCAGTGAGTCTTTGAATTTAGGTAATTTCATGCATGCGGAGGTAGACTTTATTTTTCCTTCATCAGCTAAAATAACAATAAAGCTGAACTTGGTGTATTTATTTAATGAAACACAGGATCCCTGCCCTGATGGTTTTAATCAGTACCCTCGCTATGTGGTAATTAGGGGTTCTCTCCCATGGTTCTGTTTTTACTTAACTTTCAGAATGTGTAGCCAGTTTAAGTTTCCAGAGATACTTGCAACTAACGTTGCCTCATTTACATGCAGATTATCCAGAGGGGACTCTTAAACACACACTCATGTTACAGCAACGCAGACCTTTTCAGCACTTTCTTATTCAGTGAACAGTGTTCTTGAGTAAAATGTTATCTTTTGTGAGTAAGTAGCTAATTCATTCCACTCTGCGGATGTGACCCGGCTCTTTTCATTTCTCACACACGAGGATTCAGAAGCTGAAGAGGGCTGAGAGCCAGCGTTGCCTGCTCTCCCTCTGCTGCTGGATACAGCCTTGCTCACTTAAAATTAACGTACCTGAAATCAGGTTCAGGCTGTAAATTTGCCACAGAGAAGCCCTATGTGCAATATCAGCCATTGCTTTCTCTGGCCAGAGAGTGGCAAAGAGGTTACAGCGGGCTTCTTGTCTTTATGCTTAATAGCCAAGTCCCTAAAAGTGACCTGAGAAATGCTCTTATTTCTGTCTCTAACTGTACAGCTGGGTGCCATTTGCTTCTGGCAGTTACGGACTCACTGGAGACGTGAGGAAGCAGAACAAATACATAGCACTTGAAGCTCTCTAAAACAGCTTCCCTGCATGGTGTGTGATGTTAAAATACTAGGTGGCAGTTCAGTCCGATATAAAAGTTTTATTGGTATGAGTTTGGGTCAGCCACGTTATTCAGGAAGCCACTACTGAGTTTTCAAGTCATCTGAAATGTGTGCTAGTAAAACCCTTTTATAAAGCAATACAACCTCCTGCAGACCCCCTCTATGACTAGTCATCGGTGCCTTGGGATTTGGCCATGGGGATGGTTGTGATGGGAGAGTCTTGACTGCTGGTTTGTGCAGGTAGGCTGCTTGTAAAACCAGAGAGAGTGAGCTTCTCCCAGTCCCTCCTGGTCCCAGGCTTTAGCGAAGGGATTACAGAGAAACCACCTTTGTGTTATGCTGAAACCTATTAATTAAACCTTTCTCATTGCAGAACTGAGTCTCGCTGCTAATTCCTTTCCCTTCACGAGCACTAAGTTTAAGAGGGAATTTAAGGGGTTCATCCAGCACTCTGTGTACTTACAACTACTGTACAATCAGAAACAAGTCTCATCATGGGTACCTGGTGCCTCTTTTCTACGAGAAAAAACTCAAAACCTTCCCCCAAACATGACTATTGAAGCAATGAAGCTGGAACTTGGGCTTGAGTTTTGGATTGCAAAGGAAAAATAAGTTCTCTTTCATTGTGTACTGTGCACATCTCGGAATAAATTAATCTGAGAGATTAAAACATTCTTGTTGCAAATACAAGTGAGTGGCTGGAGTGATTTGAGGCCAGGACAGGAGGTGGCCTGGACAGCTGGCACGTGAGCATTCCTTCCTAACCCAACTGGTTTTAAAAGTCTCCAAGACCATGACTGGGGCTGGATTAATCTCCCCCCTCCCGTTCTTTAGGATTACTGCTAATTGAGAAAATGCCCTCGTAGTAGAAATGCAGTGTTAGGATGAAGGTATGTTGCATTCTGATTGCAGTGGGATCTCTTATTATTTGCTGGAGAAGCTGGTTAGATTCCTGGCTAAATAGGTCTTTCCAGGCTTGTTCTCTCACTTCTTTGATCTGGTTTGGCACTTTCCTCTTTCATTCTGTTGTAATTTTTTCTTTGCAGCTCAGCTGCTCTTAATCATAACCGCTTATGAATTGGGGTCCGTACTTCAGCTCTGACTTTGAAAATGAGGGATTTCATCTTCACAGTTTTATCATAAATAACAAAATTAAGAAATGGAGAATAAAGCGTGCTTTAAATAGTTTCAATAGAAAAGCATATTACAATGAGTTGTGAGAAACCTGTTTAACTGGTACGAGTAACAGTCTACTAACAGCTTAACTTTATGCTTACTAAATGCAAAACCCCCATACGCTTATGACAGATGTAATTTTCTTTTGTGAATAAAATAAGGATACGTAAGTTCCTTTAAAAATAAGGTTTACTCTTACGGGTTGTGGAAGAGCTGGTGTGTGAACACAGACTGACGTTTGGTAACCCACAAGGGGGTAGAAATTGCGAAAAATTGCTCAAAGTTTTTCCCCTTTCTTTATAATCCTTGCCCAAAAAAAGGGAAGGATGACTGAGAATGAGAATTATTATTATGAGCAAACAGTAAGTATTGACTGTTCCAGTGTGTATATATATATATACTATAGCAGTATATACAGTACTCACCATAGTGAGTTCTGTGGCAGCATCCCATGGAGAGCACAGACCTGAGAGCAGGGACCAGGATCAGATATTTTTACGTTGTCTTTACGTTGTCTGAACGGCCAGTTGATAATACTTAATCCTTGGATGCAATCAAAATATTTGCAAATGTCTCCGGGTTTGTTGTTCCTGTGTGAGTGTGATAGTATTTGGAAGGCTGCGGGTGAATAAATGTGACGAGCTACAGCCAGGGCTTGGAAACAGGGGACCTGCATTTACTGGTAGGGCTGTTCTGCTGGAAAAGGGAAAAGCAAAACAAATCCCTTTAGAGGGGAGGGGGAAAAAAAAAAAGTAAATAAAAGCAGATCCATTTATGAAAATCAAAACACATTATGGGACAGCTTTGCTTGTATTGGAGTCACTTTTTCTTTTTTATTTTTCCTAGCAAGGCTTGATTTCATTTAACTTGCGTATGGTGCTGTGCCATTAGCAACAATACCTATTGTATTGATGTGGCACAGAAAATTCAGCTGAACTGTCCAAGGCCACCTTTCCAGTCAGTGTTAAGAGCTGGGATTGAATTCTAGATATTCTGGCTGTTTTAAGTTTTGAGCTTTTATGCTCCCCCTGCATCCTCCACTGCCCAGCTGTCATTTTGAGTTTGTGATTACGAAGGGCAAGTTGCTCTCAGCCATGAGATTCTTTAACAGTGATTTTTATACCGTGAGCGTCAAGCCTTCAATGAAAATAACAGAACCTACAAGGCCTTACTGCAGTGAAAATCACTGATGTTTGGAAAACTTCCCACAACTTGCTTGTTTGATGTTTTCTCTCTAGCCTTGTAGGTCAGGACAGCCAGGAAGGAGAGCAGTGAAACTCTAAGTAGCCAGTTAACCGGAAGGATTGACATTCCACCCAGCTGTGGCATTCGGTCAGAAATAAATTTAGTCTATCATGATGAAATGTTTTAAGGAATACTTCTCACTGCGCCCTCACCCACGTTTGAGTAACATTTCCATGTTGTAGGAAAGCAAAGCACTGTGCCCTGTGCAAACCATGTCTCGTTCCAGAGACATGTTTGTGCAGCTCACCAGAGATCCCAGCCAGCACCAACCTACACATGCCCGCCTGGTGACAAACGCTGGCTCAGCCCAGCACCCGTCTCTACTTCTGTTTTATGATAAGCTCAGGTGGTTTCCTTATTGCAGTTTATGGGAAGGTCTCTTTCTCTTTCTTTCTGAAGCGCGTAGTCATCTATATTTGGGTTTGGTTTGTGTCACATTCACCATGACTCTCGCCGGGTACGTCAGAAAGCTTGTCATCGTTCTTTTTTTAAGTATCCTACAGCTGAGTAGAATTAGAGCATACCATACACATGAGGAAACTCTTTTCCCTTTCAGCTATCCTGAAGAGCTGCATTAGTTCACCCTGTGTTTGTACAGATCCCTAAGAACTGTGGGCAGTGTAATAAGAGGTGGAGAAGCTCTTGTAAAGATGACACCCAAGAGTTTCGGTGTGGTGCTTCTACCTCACACCCTGCTTACAAAATATTGCACAGACTCAAGCCAGGAGCTACAAAGCTTATTGTTATTATACTAAATAACTTACAATTTTTATAAAGTACCTTTTGTTAGTGTTTTACAAATACTAAATATGCCTTGCAGGGCTTTATTAAGGCAGAAAAATACTGCAAAAGCAAAATAAAAAAGGAAAATTGGAAACGTGTACTGGAGAAGGGATTTGTTTAAAATCACACACAAATAAAAGTGGCGAAACTGGAAAGAGAATCCCAAGAAGTGCCTCAGTTGATATTGTGGTGCTACCTATTGGAGAGGTGGGCTGTTAGTTTAGGGCTTCTGCCAGCTCATGGAGAATTGAAATAGAAATCTCCTGAATGTGCTGTGCTCTGTGGGCTCTGGCCAGTATGGAACTGTAGAAAAATAGAGGTTTTTAGAGAAGTCCCAGGACTGCAGGAATTTACAGCCCCCGAACAGCGGAGACGGGACGCGACACAGCGAAGCATCTTCAGTGTTTCAGCATCTCTCCAGACAAGGGATAGTGTCTCCCTGAAATTCCTGCTCATATTAAGTAGTTATCAAGTGGTCTGCTTGAGACTTATGGACATAAGGTTGCTCTGTGGTCTAAGCCTAACATAATAACCATTTATTTTAAGAAATTATTATTAGAGGTCTTGCAGTGAATTTTCCTGGAGAGATAGGCTCCTGCAGCTGAGTGAGTCAAGAACAGGGCCGCCTTCTCAAATTGAGCAAATTCTCAGTGCATCACGTGTGAATTGGTTACAAAACTCCTTTCCATGTTGAAAGTGAAATCTCAGTCCCTTTCCATTTGGTACTTCCCAGAAGAAGGGAATTTTCATTCTTTACTGCCCTGTGGTAGGTGCTGAAGATGAAGGGGGTTGCATCTGCTAATGCATTTTTCTCTGTTTATGCCTGCTGCGTAAGGGGTGTGTTACTGTCTATTTTATAGAAACTTTACCCAGAAAAAGTAAATACCCAACAAACAAAACACCTGAATTCATGAAACTGATCCATTGTTGTGTTTATGGCTCCTTTCAGGACTGGAATACAATTTAGTGTTAGGTTAAATAAGAACTGTTCTAGTTTAGATAAGAACAGGTTCTGTCATTAATCAATTATGAATCATATTTGTTGTTTTAATTACAAATATAAAAGTCCAAAGGCCTGAGGAAGTTCATGAGCATAACTTAAAAATATAAAACAAAAAGTTGTGATTTATTACTTTCAAATCAGACTTCAACTTCCTAAAATGGGTCTGATGTCAGCTGGGTCTGAAATGAGCATGTGGACTCTTATCTACAGTGAAACCCATTTGAAGCAATGGCCCCTCAGACCAATTAAAACTACTTACTGAGTAAATGGGGTTATTTAAGGTAAAAATCAAGTGCTGCCTGGAAATTTAGGCTCGTTCTATAAACGTGCCTGACCATATGCTTACCTGGTTTAAACGTTTTAAAGAACATATCTACATAATATGCGCTAAACCTTTGGAGATACTATTGATTTATGAGTGGCTGAACTTCCTTATTGCTATATTTGTTCCAAGATCTCTCTTCCTCTGGAGAAAAATGATTCCCTCTCCCTTTGAATTGTTGGTCGTGCTGGTTATGGGTAAGCTGTGGGGTGGATTTCCTCTCCCGTGGGCCTTGCAGATCTGGTCTGACACCTTCCTGATGTTCCTGCCACAGGGCAGGACAGGACTTGAGTGCACATCTCTCCTCCTCCTCCCCAGTCTGCCGGGTTTTCTTCTAAGGAAAACAGGAGTTTCCAGTAGACTTACGGCCTTGTAGTTGGGAAATAAGACTGCAGGGAGTCCCTGGAGTGGTCCTGTTTTGTAGGTTAGGAATGATTGATGATAAGGACCAAATGGGGCCATGCCACAATAGGGTAGTGGTTACACCAGAGATATGCAAAACTTTCCATCTCTTTGGATAAGTGCAATGTTTTGACATTTAGATTCATAGTTTCATCTCAGTTCTGCAAGGAAATGAGACAATTGTTCATAAAAGAGGTATTTTTCAAGCAGATGCCAATAAATAATGGGAAGAGCTTAATGAAAGGCGATTGTCTCCTATGGGGGGAAAGAAGAGTTTCATTTTCATCACTGCAAATTGAAACCACGTTGTAGGTGGCTGCTTGCAACAGAGTCCAAGCTTGGATCTGTATCTCGGCTCTGAGAACTGAGCTGGGTTCATCCCTTCCCAGGAGAGGCTCTGGGGTGGAAATGATCCCCTTCCACCGTGGGTGGCAACTGCATCCTGGTGTGTTTGTGCTGCTGCTGATGGGTTGGTGTCCCAAAGGGAACACCACCTGTGGTTAGAATTTGGTAAATACAATCTCATCTTTCTCCTACGCCCGTGATCCAGGCTGTTGTGGTCTTTTGCTTTGTGACTTGGAGTCAGTACCTGGTGGAATATTTTTCCTAGTGGAAATATCAGGTGTGGGTTGGGTTTTTTTCTTTTCCACTGGATATAAACCGAGTGACTTAAAAACCCTGTCAAGTTGAAGCAATGAGACAAAGTGACTTGCCACTTTGGTGGTACTTGACAAAGTACCACCATTCCTCTTCTGTGTTAGTTACATACAGTGATGTTACCATACAAGGACTTACATTGTCTGTTAGCATAGTTAAAATATAATTATTATCATAAACACATTCTCCTTTGCATTGATTCTTGAAGTGCTAACAGAACAGAAAAGCAAGACAGGCTTGATCTGTGCCCTAAGAACCGATAATCTGGCTCTGTACACAGGATGGGAAGGAGCAGAACTGTTGAGTAAGAGGTCATCATTGCTTCCTAGTAATTTTTCAAAGTTGAAACTGAAACTTGAAGAGTCAGGGGTTGTTGGACCCAAAACCAAATAGAATCAAAGTTGAAACTGAAACTTGAAGAGTCAGGTGCTTGTTGGAACCAAAACCAAAGAGAACACTTGCAATAAAACAAGTGAACTGCGCCATCCAGTTGAACCTCGCTCTGAAATTACTGAGCACCAAGTGTTGTTCTTCTAACCTGATATGGATTGGATTTTTGGAGGAATGTTCGTTAAAATGTGCGTCATTGTTTAGAGTTGAGAGAAATCCCCAAATGTGGGGATTTCAACGTTAAGTGAACGGTGGTAAAAGTTTAGTAAGTCTGTCTTAAAGCTGTATAAGTGGAGCTGCTCCATGTTTGTTAGGACTGCTCCCAGAAAGAAAAGAGCATACGGACAATTTTCTCCATTTATACCATCCTTTGCTGATGAACACTCATGCTTACACAGTGTAAACCCAGAAATAGAGCTGAACTCTGCAGTTGAGGCAAAAAAAAAAAGATTATCTTTCACAATATTCTTAATACCACTGAACAAAGCGAAAAGATCAAAGCCAACCAATCAACCCCATTTTTTTGTTTTATTCAATTGATTTCCAAAGGCCCCTGTTACTATAGTAACTCCAGTGGGTCCTTTAATTACAAAATTTGTAAAAACGCATTAATTATTCAGAATTGCTGGGGGGGGGGAAAAACAGTGGCAGAAATGCTTTTAAAAAAAAAAAAATAGAAAATTTGCAAACAAACTATTGCAAGCAAAGCTTGAGAGACTTCCCGTTAAGCACAACAGGGAATAACACACCATCAGCATAAACACGTTGGGTTCAAGTTCTCAGAAAGCAAATCCCCTGTTGGAGGGTTCCCCCTTTGGCTAAAGAGAAAAAAAAAATCCCCATCACTGTCCAAATCAAGCGCTCATCTCTCCACGGATACAGATGGTAGAGCTTATTCTTTATAGACCCTAAATTTAATTACAGTGTATCTGAGTGGAGCAGTTGTGTTATCACATTAATTAGCAGTTTAGAGAACTGTTCACTACTGGAAGTGTTGAATACCAGTGTGTGTTGCAGGTACCAGCTCTATCAAAGAGGAATCATTTAGCAATAATGAGCACCTTTCAAATAATAATTGCATTTAAAATAGGTGCTGTCATCTTTTATCATCAGATATGTTTCCAAAATGGATTTATGCTCCAAACAGACTTATATTGACAGTTTCAGAGTAGAAGAATTTGAGGCATATCATGTGAGCAGTTTCTAAATGCCATCTCTTGACTCAAATACGCGCTGAGTTGATGTATTTGGCAGACCTGATGTAGCTGTGGGAGGTGTTGTGTTCTCTGACACCACAGGGGAACGCAGTAGTAAAATTTTGGTTGTGAATCTTTCACTTTCTAGAAATGGGGCACTTTGAATGACTGATACTTGGGATATCTCTATTTTATCTTTATTTTTTCCCTCTGAAAGGAAGTACAGATCATTTTTCTCTGTTGTATCCCTGACTCCAGTATGTCACACATCCCAAACTTTATTTCATCTTCTGACCCAAGATTTTAATTGTATGTCCAAGTAGTAACCTTACCTCTGGATGTGACTTGAGTTTTAGCCCAAACCTAAATGGCTGTGCCTGTACTAAACTACCACGCTCTGTGCGCTGGCCCCACTCGCTTTTAGAAGCTCTTGCCTTCTAGACTTCCATTTTTTAAGTTTTTCTGTTTATATGCTCCCTACTTGCCCCCTGTAAGCTAAAACCAGCTTATATGGTGTGGCCAGGGCTTAATCCTACTTTTCACACTGCTGATTCCATTCCTGCAGGACTTGGATCCTCTCAAGGGATAGGAAATGTAGTGGGGGGGCTGAGGAGTCTGGATTCTGTTTAACCTACTGTGCAAGTGCAGGGAAAAAAAGCAGATTGTAAATAAGCATCAGTAAGTGTGTTTTTTCTTGAAGAAACAAGTTAGTATCCAGGGTTAGAAGTGATAGTAATAAGTAATTGCTGATGCTGTATAAAATAATAATGGGTGTGGATGCCGTTCTGACCATGCTAATTAACACTTATATCTCAGCCTCTCTATTAACCCCTGACAGTTGTACTAGCAGAGCTTTATCAAAGTGCTCATGTGGCTGTGAAGCATGATGGGGCTGGAAGCAGGTTTGGTAAAGTTTGGTTTTATTTTTGGAAGTCCAGCCCTGATATCTGCTGCACGCGAAGATGCAGCATGTCAATGGGAGATGGAGTTGAATTCTTTCTTGGTTGTACCACAAGCACTCTGAAGGTCTCAGGACAACCCCCTTCACACTGTCTTCCTTATAGTAATGAAAATCAAATAACTTGTGGGTCTTCCAGAATCTCAGTTACATGAAATTTGTCAGGTTGATCCTCGAAGTTACTACTACTGTGGAAGTATTATTAGTTTTATTCTCTTCCTGCTAGTGTAATTCCTATTGCTAGGAAGAACATTTTATCCCTGTTATTAATGAACACATCTTTATATAAAATAGGGCAGTAAAGGGTGTTTCTGTTAATACACACACACATGTTTTGGTGTGTGCTGTATTACTTGGCCAGAGTGAAAATGGACCAAAATGCCCCTTTAAAAAGGCTGGTGTGTTTACACAATGTCAGCAGGTTACGAAATTATTCCTTTGGGATACTTGCACAAACATCACCCTGGTACTGTAGGCTTTTTCACATTTTTTTCAAACTCTGGGCCTATGTAAACCCCAAGGAGTTGTGGTTTAACAAAGCTTCAGTGTTGGTGATTCCTGGGAAAGAATCTGTTCCTCCTTAAACATCTTATATTTTAATATAAGCTGTGAATGGATTGTGTAAGTGCTGAGAGACGATAACTTCTTTTCACCTGATGCATAATCCATATAAAAGGAATCATAAATGGTCCAACTGGTCTATTTCTGTACATGGTAACGTGAGTTTCATGAATACATCTTGGTTTCCAGGATGGCAGTCTCCAGTGTGAAGGTGTTAAGAATGTTAATAAATCTGTCCTTGTAAATGGCTTTGCAATCTTCAACCCCACATCCAACTTTTAATTGCACGGACCTGAAGCACAGAGAGGCCAGCACAAAATCTCCCCTTGCAGTAAGTGCTGCTCGTCTTTAGTGGTCGCAGATGATCAAAAGCTGGGTTGGAAGCTTCATTTGAGAATTTTTTGCTGTCATTAAGGTGGGTGTTGGGGTCTCCTTAGTGGTGAACTTCACAGCTGTAGAAATATTGTTCTGAAAACTGAACCCTTACAGTGGAACAGCCACTTTAAGCAGTAGCCAGCACGGAAGTGTCCACTTCCAAAGCTCTACCTTCATGCCCAGGAGGCCACGTGGCCACAGCTGCCTGCAGAGATTTTTACAGGACAGTAGGAATCCTCCCATCACAAGGAGAAATGTAACCACTAATCCTTCCAGTTGAAGGACAGAGTTTAACCTGATGGACTGAAAAGAAATTAGAAGAAAATTTGTATTGCTGTTGAGTATATATTTTCTTAAGAACGGAAAATACACATCTCTTAAAAGCTTTGAAAACACACACAGAGAAAAGAATCAGTCTTATATATTAAGCTGTCTTATATCATTAGCTGCCCAAGATACTATTGCACTGAATTTGTGTTGGAAAACTAGTGTCCACTTTCCCAAAGGCTCCTGAGTGTGCAGGTGCATTGAGGCTCCCCTAGTTCATCGCAGGGGTTAGGAATTAAGGCACATTTCAGAAGCTGATTCAAAGTGAAAAGTAGGGTTTTTTTCTTATTAGGCAACATTTATTAACGGATAGACAACACGGACTTGGGGCTTAAAAGTAATATTCACAAAGGTTACTCTTAACTTGGAGAGGTATTTTTCCATCAGTTCCCCTGTTTTGAGCCATCTCCTAGAGAACCTTCCATTTTAGCTTTAGTTCTTTATTGGTTTGCAGATCATTTCAGTGTATGATAATGTTTTGGGACCCATCACTGTGAAAAGCCCTTTTTTTTTTCCTTTGTCTTTAAAAGTTGGGTGTTTTGTTGTGGGTTTTTTTCCCACTAAAAAGTTTTTGAGTGGGGATTCCAATTTGGTTGTTCTTGTGATGAAAGAAAATGCAAGAAAAGAGCAAATGTCATATGTAACACAGCAATATCTCAAGAAGAGTAGAAATAACTGTTTGAATCGTAACTTTTTACAGTTAAAAGTAGCATGTCTGTTGTGTCTAATAGCACAACCTCCTGAGGTTCAAAACTGCCACAGATGATGAAGTTTCCATTAAAGGATAATAAACTCTATATGTCAACGTGACAAAAGAACTCTCTTATCTCTCTGGAATAAGAATGCTCTTTGAAGAGCTTCATAAAAGACTGCAGTATAAAATAAGTCTCGCGGATGGTTATTTTGAATTTCTATAAAGTATGTCAACCCGAAGGCTAAAGGGATTATCTGTGAAGTAACAAAACGTGAAAGATGAATGCTTTCCTTCTCTGCTGTGAATGACATCTCTTTAAAGAGCACAGGTATAAACTGTTCTTCCCCAGCAGTGGCTCAAATCAGGAATGACTCCTTGAAATTAGTGGAGCCTTTCAGATCCGAGGGATCTGTCTACAGTTGAAGGCTAATTCAGTTTTAGGTTGAATGTAGGTTTCAAGTGGAAATAAGTCATCAGAATCACAATCCATTGTACGGTTGTTTACCTCAGGAACTGGAACACCCTCTTTCTTCTAGCTTTGCTTATATTTTTTAGGTGGATTAGTGACCAGGAACAAAGATTAACTAGAATAGGCATATCCATGCATGAATTTACTTAACAGTTGCTCACCCCGAACTAACTAAAAGTTTGTAAGAGTTTTTCTGTTTATATGCTCCCTACTTGCCCCCTGTAAGCTAAAACCAGCTTATATGGTGTGGCCAGGGCTTAATCCTACTTTTCACACTGCTGATTCCATTCCTGCAGGACTTGGATCCTCTCAAGGGATAGGAAATGTAGTGGGGGGGCTGAGGAGTCTGGATTCTGTTTAACCTACTGTGCAAGTGCAGGGAAAAAAAGCAGATTGTAAATAAGCATCAGTAAGTGTGTTTTTTCTTGAAGAAACAAGTTAGTATCCAGGGTTAGAAGTGATAGTAATAAGTAATTGCTGATGCTGTATAAAATAATAATGGGTGTGGATGCTGTTCTGACCATGCTAATTAGCACTTATATCTCAGCCTCTTTGTTAACCCCTGACAGTTGTACTAGCAGTGCTTTATCAAAGTGCTCATGTGGCTGTGAAGCATGATGGGGCTGGAAGCAGGTTTGGTAAAGTTTGGTTTTATTTTTGGAAGTCCAGCCCTGATATCTGCTGCACGCGAAGATGCAGCATGTCAATGGGAGATGGAGTTGAATTCTTTCTTGGTTGTACCACAAGCACTCTGAAGGTCTCAGGACAACCCCCTTCACACTGTCTTCCTTATAGTAATGAAAATCAAATAACTTGTGGGTCTTCCAGAATCTCAGTTACATGAAATTTGTCAGGTTGATCCTCGAAGTTACTACTACTGTGGAAGTATTATTAGTTTTATTCTCTTCCTGCTAGTGTAATTCCTATTGCTAGGAAGAACATTTTATCCCTGTTATTAATGAACACATCTTTATATAAAATAGGGCAGTAAAGGGTGTTTCTGTTAATACACACACACATGTTTTGGTGTGTGCTGTATTACTTGGCCAGAGTGAAAATGGACCAAAATGCCCCTTTAAAAAGGCTGGTGTGTTTACACAATGTCAGCAGGTTACGAAATTATTCCTTTGGGATACTTGCACAAACATCACCCTGGTACTGTAGGCTTTTTCACATTTTTTTCAAACTCTGGGCCTATGTAAACCCCAAGGAGTTGTGGTTTAACAAAGCTTCAGTGTTGGTGATTCCTGGGAAAGAATCTGTTCCTCCTTAAACATCTTATATTTTAATATAAGCTGTGAATGGATTGTGTAAGTGCTGAGAGACGATAACTTCTTTTCACCTGATGCATAATCCATATAAAAGGAATCATAAATGGTCCAACTGGTCTATTTCTGTACATGGTAACGTGAGTTTCATGAATACATCTTGGTTTCCAGGATGGCAGTCTCCAGTGTGAAGGTGTTAAGAATGTTAATAAATCTGTCCTTGTAAATGGCTTTGCAATCTTCAACCCCACATCCAACTTTTAATTGCACGGACCTGAAGCACAGAGAGGCCAGCACAAAATCTCCCCTTGCAGTAAGTGCTGCTCGTCTTTAGTGGTCGCAGATGATCAAAAGCTGGGTTGGAAGCTTCATTTGAGAATTTTTTGCTGTCATTAAGGTGGGTGTTGGGGTCTCCTTAGTGGTGAACTTCACAGCTGTAGAAATATTGTTCTGAAAACTGAACCCTTACAGTGGAACAGCCACTTTAAGCAGTAGCCAGCACGGAAGTGTCCACTTCCAAAGCTCTACCTTCATGCCCAGGAGGCCACGTGGCCACAGCTGCCTGCAGAGATTTTTACAGGACAGTAGGAATCCTCCCATCACAAGGAGAAATGTAACCACTAATCCTTCCAGTTGAAGGACAGAGTTTAACCTGATGGACTGAAAAGAAATTAGAAGAAAATTTGTATTGCTGTTGAGTATATATTTTCTTAAGAACGGAAAATACACATCTCTTAAAAGCTTTGAAAACACACACAGAGAAAAGAATCAGTCTTATATATTAAGCTGTCTTATATCATTAGCTGCCCAAGATACTATTGCACTGAATTTGTGTTGGAAAACTAGTGTCCACTTTCCCAAAGGCTCCTGAGTGTGCAGGTGCATTGAGGCTCCCCTAGTTCATCGCAGGGGTTAGGAATTAAGGCACATTTCAGAAGCTGATTCAAAGTGAAAAGTAGGGTTTTTTTCTTATTAGGCAACATTTATTAACGGATAGACAACACGGACTTGGGGCTTAAAAGTAATATTCACAAAGGTTACTCTTAACTTGGAGAGGTATTTTTCCATCAGTTCCCCTGTTTTGAGCCATCTCCTAGAGAACCTTCCATTTTAGCTTTAGTTCTTTATTGGTTTGCAGATCATTTCAGTGTGTGATAATGTTTTGGGACCCATCACTGTGAAAAGCCCTTTTTTTTTTCCTTTGTCTTTAAAAGTTGGGTGTTTTGTTGTGGGTTTTTTTCCCACTAAAAAGTTTTTGAGTGGGGATTCCAATTTGGTTGTTCTTGTGATGAAAGAAAATGCAAGAAAAGAGCAAATGTCATATGTAACACAGCAATATCTCAAGAAGAGTAGAAATAACTGTTTGAATCGTAACTTTTTACAGTTAAAAGTAGCATGTCTGTTGTGTCTAATAGCACAACCTCCTGAGGTTCAAAACTGCCACAGATGATGAAGTTTCCATTAAAGGATAATAAACTCTATATGTCAACGTGACAAAAGAACTCTCTTATCTCTCTGGAATAAGAATGCTCTTTGAAGAGCTTCATAAAAGACTGCAGTATAAAATAAGTCTCGCGGATGGTTATTTTGAATTTCTATAAAGTATGTCAACCCGAAGGCTAAAGGGATTATCTGTGAAGTAACAAAACGTGAAAGATGAATGCTTTCCTTCTCTGCTGTGAATGACATCTCTTTAAAGAGCACAGGTATAAACTGTTCTTCCCCAGCAGTGGCTCAAATCAGGAATGACTCCTTGAAATTAGTGGAGCCTTTCAGATCCGAGGGATCTGTCTACAGTTGAAGGCTAATTCAGTTTTAGGTTGAATGTAGGTTTCAAGTGGAAATAAGTCATCAGAATCACAATCCATTGTACGGTTGTTTACCTCAGGAACTGGAACACCCTCTTTCTTCTAGCTTTGCTTATATTTTTTAGGTGGATTAGTGACCAGGAACAAAGATTAACTAGAATAGGCATATCCATGCATGAATTTACTTAACAGTTGCTCACCCCGAACTAACTAAAAGTTTGTAAGTCTGAAATCAGAAGTAGGTTCGCTCTGAATATGTAAATTTTACTTAACAGTTGCTCACCCCGAACTAACTAAAAGTTTGTAAGTCTGAAATCAGAAGTAGGTTCGCTCTGAAGATGTAAATTAGTCATAGTCATATTTAATGTTTATGGATTACTTTTTATTCATGATCTTACTGAGAGGCCAGTGGTAAGGAGGCTGAGGGGAGGGTGCTGGTTTTGCTCTTGATCAGCCGTATACACAAACTGAGTGCATATCTAACCAAAAAAGAGAAATTATTTTACTGCTTTCAAGATCTAGTGCATTAACCATTTGCTGACTAGGTACATGCTGTTGTTTTGTCTTTTTTTTTTTTTTCCAGGATCAATTCCAGAGTATTACTTTTTGAATTGAGAAACTGAAAATTAAAGAGTAGATTTTTTTTTTTTTTGTATTTTTAACTAGCAAGGGAGAAACTGTTTCCATTTCATAATATTCCTTGTGTGCCAAAAATGTAAAAGTCCTCTTAAGAAGGACCAATTTGGCCAGTGAGCAGCATTAAATAACTCTGACAAATGGCTAAGTTGTGTGCGAGATAGTAGCTGGCCAACAGTAAATAGCTCTTTATCTGAGAACTGGGATATTGTACAGAACAAAGATGATGAGAGGAAAAATTCTACCCTGCTCACAGAAAGGCAATAGAAACAAGAAAAACTAAGCTTTGGCAATAAAAGCTTAGTGCTGTGGCAATTATGAAGTCTAGAGCCACTGAATTCAAAAGGAATCTCAAATATTCCTTGGGCTAAAGGGCCTCTGCCATCGACAGCTCCAGAGCTCCCTTATCTTCTCATCACCTTGGCAAAAAAGAGGATGAGAGGCTTCAGTACGGAATAACGTGGCCTCTGGAGCTGGAACAGAGCTGCGTGGCACTGGTGGACAGCCAAAATTCGAGTTATTAAAACATTTGGATGCTTTTGGTGCCATTTCATTCATTAAATGCCAGGACTCTGGGGGGGGAAAAATAAAAGGGGATGTGGGCGAAAGCTACTGGAGCTCAGGTTTACAAAGTCCCTATCGTTCCCAATTATGTTTGGCAAATGGCAGAATAAAATTAATGATGCCAAATTATCCTTCTATGCAGTATGTGATAGCTTAACTATTTTAGCTATTTCAGAGTTGTAAATGATGAAACTGATAGCACACTAATGTGATCCTTTCAGGCTTCTCGTTTATATTAATGAGTTTTAGTCATCTAAGGCAAACTGATAACGACTGATTAATAGCTCCACAACTTTCAAACTGGCATCAAAGGCTGATCTCTCCCTTTTTTTCCCTCTTTTTTTTTTTTTTTTAACTCCTTGATGGGTTATGAGTTAAGACAGTTAACAATTAACTCTAAGCTTAATTGAAATCCAGATGTTAAATTCTTGATGGAAGTTAATTTAATTCTGATCATGGCTGTAGCTGATTTCAGCCTGATTTTTTAATTTTTTTTTTTAAAAGTAGCTTTGAACTTGCAAAATAAAAGTGTGATTTGTTTTACAATATTTTTTTTTTCAGTCTGTTGAAGAGGGCTTGTTAAACTAATATTGAACAAAGATAAATTATCATAGAAGCATCAAATAGCTACCAGCAAAAGCAATTAAGCCCCTTAGAAAATCCCAACATTATCAAGAAAAGGCAAACTGCTTTTCTTAAGCTGTTTTTAATTTCCATATATTTGTGTGAAGAACAGATAGCACATTTTCTGGACAGTACATAATGGTAGAGACCAGACTAAGAGTTATAGGTATGTGAGAAGTTAAATAACCATTACTGCTGTAAGAAAATGAGTGGGAGGGTTTGGAAGGAAAATCATTGAGAATGAAATAACAAAAGCAAAGTCAGTCTCTGAACAAGGTTGGGGATTTTCTACGCTGGCAGCTGCTCACAGGTGAAATCTTGGAAAGTTTGATCCTACGATATTCAGTCTCTGGGGTTTCTGTCGTTACGGTGAGTACAGGATGGGCCAAAACTGTTAGACCAGTCAGTGCAAATGAGGCACATTAATATGGGTTATACTACACCAATCCTTACATTAGGCTTCAAAACATTCCACTTTTGAAACAGAGGTTTTCAAAAGCCAAGCAGACAACTTACTGGAGTGTTTGTGCAATTATTATTATTACAAATGCTCTGCATTTTTTCCTGGACTGTTTACTAAAAACTACATCCAGCAGCTGATGTTCCCCCCCTGACGCTCAGATAATCCAGGTCAGCTCCTGCTTTTCAAACAACTGTTTGAAAACATTGTTTTCCAGGAGGAATATTGCTACGGTATTCTAAATAAGCCATTCCTCCAAATAAGGGAACCCGATACACTGAGAAATTCTGGCCTAGAGATCAGAAACACTGGTCACTAACCAGGATAATTTTGAAATATACAGGGGTGTTGATGCTTCCTCTCGGAGTCTGAGCTTTAAGGCTGCCCCACAAATGGCTTCATGCATTTGATGTGCACAATGATGGGAACTAAATTTGTAAAAAACCCGATCTCACTGGAGAAAGGAAGGGGAAAAAATAGGGTATTGGTACATATTTAGTCTTTACTTTAGATCAAGACATTTTACAGGCACTAGATTTTCCAAACAACATCTGCTACAAAGATAAATCCATTGTAGTGGAAATGAAATGCATATTTTAAATTCAGATAGTTTTGTATTGTATTGTCAGGGATGTAGAGGAAAAATAAATGTGAAAGCCATTAAAAAAGCTTGTGTTAAACCTGCATGTGTGCTAAAGAACGTTGTCCTTTAGAATTAGACCCCAAATCAGACTTTCTTGTTAGATTGACTGGTTTGGTTTTCATCTGAAGAGTTCCTTTCATCTTTAGAAACTCGAGTTTAAAGAAGAGCTTTAATAGTCTGCATCAGAATTATACATCTGAACAATGAGCATCTGCTGCAGTTTGAGATTCCCTTCTCACTTGTAAAAGGGCTCCAGTTCTGTGTGGGCTGAGGTTGGGGAGCTTCATGAGACGCATCTCCGGCCATAGCCATCATTAGGGCTGTTAGGACTTGGACCGCTCGCTGCAGCAACCCCACCAAACTTCTAGCTCAGCTTACAAAAACTGCACAAAACTACCATTCTCACTAATTTACAGTTTTACAACCCGAGTTTGAGAGTATCCCTAAAGTAAAGCTGGACAGGTTTTGTTTGACCAGAAGCCAGGTTAGTTTCCTGGAAAATGGTAAGTGAAGATCTGCCTGGCAGAAGTAAGATAACTAGAAAGTGATTTCTTAAATTCCCAATCTTCTTAGAACTTGTGTAAGATGTGGATGCCAAAATTAAAAATAAGAAGTGAATAGATGACAGTATAAAATAGCTTGAATGCTTATGAAAGGAGCACTAATATAAGGAATTTAATATAAATTACTGAAGCCTTTTAAATCCAGCTGACTTAGAAGGACCCTTCTAACAGAAAATACCTTATATATTGTTTATATATTGAAAGTAGTCCTGGAATATTAAAGAGTTCTAATCTGCAGGAGCAAGGACTCTTCTTTCCTAGCACTTTCAATCTTCCAAAATCCTAACCTGGCTATCCAAAGTTAAGAACCTGTTTTTAAAAACAGAACTTAATACACACACACAGTTTTGGGTAGGTTTGTTTTCTGGTATTTTTAGCCTGCGGTGTTTAAGTTGTTCTTCTAATCTGTAAAGAATGGAAGGAAGGATGTTTTGTTTGCTTTTTTTTTTTTTAAGGAACATTCTGCTGCTCGCTTCATACTAAAACTTTGTAAGATGTGCTTGAGAATCACAAAAAGTCTCTGATTTCCAGTAGGGTGGCAAGTATTGACAAAACTATTGTACTGGAGTCTTGACTTCATAATGAAGGCTGTTAAGAGCTTCTGCAGCCCTAATAATAATTAATAATTTGGGTAGACTTGATGGACTCAATGATCCCAAGGGTCTCTTCCAACCTAGACGATTCTATGATTCTAGATCTTGCTTTTATTGAGTTTTATATGAGAACGTAAGACACTATTTTTACAGTATCTGGACCAGGTTTCATCAAGAATGTCTCATGATCACATTCTGGATACATTTTTCCTCTCTTTCTCCACTGTGAGCTTTGTGCCAACCTCCATAGCCGCTTACATAAGAAAACCCTTGTAGCAAAATCCTTCATGTAAATTTAGCTTGCTTTCAACCGGGAGGAAGAGGAAATCAGCCCCATATGAAGAGCTATTTCTTCACAGTCGCCCGGAGATCTCGTTTGGTAAATTCTGTGGGTCGCAGAACACGGCAAAGAAACGGCATCGCGGAAGATTGAAGGTGCAGTTTTATGTTACACCGAGTTCAGTGGAAGTTTCAGCCGCCAGTGAAAGGGGATCCTGTTCTCCCCGGCCCAGCCGTGTGCTCCCGCTGTTTGTGTTTGCTCTGGCAACCATCTGACTGCAGGCAAGTTGGATCCCTTCGCTGACTTAATGGAAAACTTGCTTTCAAAACTAAAAGCGAGTTTTCCATTGGATTGGATTGGATTGGACTGGGGACCCCGAGACAGAGAACTGCACAATCCTGTGCCAGATTGAGGGTGAGAATATCTACCTTAGGGAAAAAGAAAATAGGATTTCACCTTTCAACAGCAGCCAGCATAATGTAAAACTGTGACCTTAGGTTACAAACTCTGATTCCATTTAGTTTAAAAATACAGGATGCTTTGGATCTTTTTAAAACATCAGTTGGCACCTACAGGGTGAGAACCTGATTCTGTCTCACTGGATGGGAAATGCCCTGTGTGGTTATGGCACTGCGTGGCAAAACCCTGACATTGTGACATCCTTGGTATCACCAACTCAGTCCTTGCCAATGCATTGCCTGCAGAACTGAGCATCCCTTCCATCATGGGTATTTCCTAGAAAAAAGGAAATGAGCATGAAACTGTTTACCTGTGGTGTAACCTGTTATCAGAGGGTGGGGAACGAGCCTTTAAACACCTTGAGTTGACTCAGACAAGCAGGAAGCAGCTTGTGATGGCCCAGGTTAGTGTTCTGCCTCAATGCTTCTCTTGACAAGTTGGTGACTGACTTAACCAGCAGGAAACTACAATTTCTAGGATAAAAACAAATGCTTTATCCTCCCAGCTCCCGTGGACTAATCTAACCTTTCTGATTCATAATGCATGAAGTAGCTTTATGTGAGATCTCATCTCATCCTGATCCACTTTGTTTCCATTCTCTTTGATATAGATCAGGAGTAACGCCGTTTGAAGTAAAGGCATTTGTAGAGCATAATGTTATCCTTTAGCTTTATTCGTGGAAGTAGTCCCTCCGGGTCCCCTGATGGGATGGAACCAAACCTTAAGGCAGTGAAAGTTATGGTTTGTTGGACCGAGGTGTATTTATGGTGGGAACAGATACTGCAAAAATAGTATGTGGTAATAAACGTGTTATAGTACTTAAAATTGGGGACTGTCATAAATACTCTCTGTGTCACTCTCCTGCCCCTGGGCAGTGGAAAGTAGAATAAAGAAATTAATTTTCCACATTGTGAAGAGCAATAGCCCTACTAGGTCTATCATGGAACCAGCCTGGTGGGGCTCCCCAGAGAAATTCTTATCTCTGGGAGGAGTAAAGCCACACTTAGCAGACCTTTATACGTTTTCAGGGGGACTGTTAGAGAAATTCACTCTGCTTTGTGCACTCCAGAGCCGGGGCTCTGCAGATCAATGTTCTTTATTACAGTAGCTAATAAAAAGAGCTTTATCAGGTTACCTTGGCTTTGTGGCTGGTTCTTACATCTGTCTCCGTTAAGCATTTCCCCATTTACTGCAGGGGCAGCCCCGTGCTGTGGTGGGGAAGGGCAGCTGTGTGGGGCACCACAAACGTGGAGGTATCACACACACGGGAGTTTGCATTAAACAATCTGGGGAGAGATCTCCAGTAAATTCCCTCCTCCCGGCTGTTCAAATCAGGCTGTGTGTTTCCCCTGCCAGAGCACTCATTCGAACTGGCCTGAGCACATCCATCGCGATAAAAATGGTTTAAAAATGTCAAAATTATGCCATCAGATGTGAGCTGCCTGGCCATGGGAATGTAGAAGTCTAGTTTGTCTAGTATGTCTTGGCAAAAATGTTTTATGGACATGCTAAAACCCCTTGTTTTTACCTGCTTGCTATTGTTCCGTTACAGAATTAGGGGATAAATATAATAAACTGCCTCTCATGGCTTCATTATGTGCACAAACCCTTTTTTTTTTTTTTTTGAAGCCGCATTTTAATGTCAGTATACATCATTATTAGTACACAAGGAACAATATGAAGGCTAAACTCCAGGCTTTTTTTTATGGCTATAGTGAAAGGAGAGAAATCAGAGTCACAACAGCATGAGGAACAAATGAGTCTGCGCTTTTACCCTTGGAAGAAAATAGGAAATTCAGATGGATAATTCTTCTTGGTCCTTTGCACACACCAGAATATTGGGAGTATTGCTTATCAGTACTGAATTCTACTGTAGCGCTTAGAAAATCTTCTTTATTATTGTATGTAACTCTAGTTTTCCATAGCATGCCTATTTCCTAAGCTTTTTCCCTTATAACTACAAGATTTCTTAATTTTCAGTTTTCAGGTCTGATCAATGAAAAGGATGGAAAGTGTAGAAGTTATTTTCATTTCTTTCAGTATAACCCCTGGCCAGGAATATGTGATATTGCAAAATGGGAAAGTAAAAAATGAGAGAAATGTGAAAGCTATCGGTGTTCCGAATGGAAGCCCTGCTCCCTGAAGGATAGAGCTATTTCATGTTCCCCTTTTCAAATGGAGCATTACAGCATATAATGCAGCAATTATTTTGTTGGGTAGGTGTTTCATTACCAACCTGGGCCTTGGAGGTGATGGGAGAAAATTTGTCTTGACCTTCCAGGGAAGCCATAAAAGAGAAATGATGTCTAAATAATAAATGTCTGGGAGAAATGTGAAATGCCTGACGGTGTTGCACTTAGCTTTCGTGACATCTGTGCGTTGTAGTATAAAGAGCTGGTAGATGGATCATTTCAAAAGCAGGAATATTTTCCATTGTTCCTTTGCATTTTTGACCTTCCTTCTTCTCCTGGTTCAGTCCCTCTCAAATAGGGTTTAATTGTTTTTTCTGCAGGATGCGTGTTTTCCTGGTTTTCCCTGTTTTCCCTTAGGACCGGAGCAAACTACAAAAAGCAGATCTGGAAAATAAAAAACTTAGATTCTGAAGTGAGGTTTGATGGGATCAGGTTTTTATTTATTATACTTTGCCATGCATGTGGCATTGGTAGCCCTGTGAGAATGAACCTTGTCTTCTCCCTCTGATGACCCTATGAGAGGGCGATGATGGTAGCGTGGAGAGGACACACAGGAGGAGTAGCTGCTCCTCCTGCTTTGCCTTGCTGCTTAGGGGTAGGAGTGCCCATCCTCCTTCGTTCTGGGTGTTGTGGGGTATTTTTCTTCCTTCATTTTCCAAATTTAGATGTAACAGTTTTCAGGACCAGCAGTTGAGGTGGTTGTCATTCCTAAGTTCCAAAACATATAATTCTGTAGTTGTGTTGTTTAGTCCCTTGTTGAATACTCATAACGTTTTCTGTGCTTCTGCTCTTCCCAGTTGCTCTGGGAAAGGCTGATTGCCTCTCTGATCTATGATAAAAATGATTTTTAACGGAAAAATAAATTGCCCTAGAATAAATAGTCCATTAAATGATGTCATTTTTAAATCTTTCCTTCTAAACAAGCATGAGCGTTGCCGGGTGTTGTTTTTCTTCTTATTTTATATTCTTCTAGATCTAATGGAGATGGAGATTCTCTTTTGCCAAGCAATTGTGTGCCCCCAAAGAACTTCAGATCTGGATGGATAAACGATCGTTATGTTGAGCTGTGTTAACGTTCCTAAAACCCCTTGTGTAACACTGTCCGTGGTGCCAGAGTGTAGGAGTAACTTCTCATGGTATCTGGCTCAAGCCATCTGCCTTATTTCACTGTGAAGTTTTACATCCTCAAGGATTTCAGATACCATCAATGAGCTGGTTTTCTGTGGGTGCTTGACCGACTTTGTTTTACTCCCCACTGAAGTGGTTCCATTCTTGGCTCAGATGCCTGGGTAGAAGCAATCTGAACAACTTCTCCACTGCTTTATTGTGTCCATGCTTGTGTCAGCCAAGTCTCTCAGACTCTGTAAGATTTGGAGTAATGTTTCTGGACACAAAAGGTTTGCAGTGATGAGAGGAGGCTCAAAGGAGAGGGTGTGGGCAGGTCTTCGATGCATAAAGCACAACTCAACAGTCAGGAACTTAAGCTGGAGCATCCGAAGCCCATTATCTGTGAGAGGTAGGAGCTCCCAGCTGCTGAGCCGCTCCCTCTTGCAATGATAAGAAATCACTGATAAGGAAATAAGCAGGGTCCTGCCTCTTTTTGAAGTCAGTTTTTAGCTTTATGTTCCCTTTGGGAAAGAAAAATCTAATCTGGTCCCTTGGTCTTAAAATGTTGCCTGCACTAATTGTAACTTGGAGTCTAAGGAAGCACCAATGGTGTTAAACACTGTCCAAAAGGCTCTCCTTGACACAGGAGGTAGCCACTAGCCCTTTACACTGTGCTGCTTGTGTTTCTGAGGTTTCCCTCCTCCAAATGTTTTCCCCTCCGTTTTCAACCTCACTTTTCCATAGTTAGGAGTCTTCGGTGGCTTCCACCTCGCCAGAATTCCAGACCCATTGCATTTGTGCCACGAGCCCTTTGTCTGAACCGACCTCAGGGACCTTCCCTAAACCTTCTTTCCATCCTTCTGACTTGCTCAGATGCCATTCTCCTTCCTTCTGCGCTCTCTTTACTCTCTGAACTCTTTTCCACCTTCTCATAGCTCCTTTCCACGTACTTGCCAATACTTGCCGCTTTATTTTTTGTTCTTTTGCTCTTCCCTCATAAGGCCTTTTGCCAATAAGGAGCCCTTGGTAAATGTTTATGTGAGAGACGCCTGCTATAAAACAATTTCTGGTAGCTGCTGTGTCCCTCTGGGTGTATGTGGACAGTGATGACGTGCTGCTGTGATTCCAGCCATGGTTGGCACTGCTCAGTTTTGGACTCAGGCCCGATAGCGCGCTCTCTGAATCAACTTGTCTTTTTATTGAGGAAATGGTTATCTAAAGCAATGTAATATTTGTTGGAGGCTTCGGATGACTCGGTGTAATACAGGTCTGGGGGGAGCGGGAGGGCATTCTGTTATTTGTAATAACAGAAACTTGTTGAGTTGAGAGGGCACAAAGTATGATTTATCTCTGAGTAGCTGTTACTATTATAAATCCTTGAAAAATACCCAAGGAGTGGCTGTAGCTTTAACTCATCTCAGCCGAGAGCTGGTTTTGATCCCAGGGAAATGTGCCAGTTCCTCTCGGGACTTCTGGAGAGCTTTGATACCGTTTTGGCATCACGATGACTAGATATAAGAAGGCTTAACGAGACTGTCAGTGCTGTGTCAGATATATATGTACATATATGTATCCGTACAAAAAAGACTTTAAACTTTTCCTGTGATCCTTTATCTCACGACAGATACATCTTGCTTTACTGTGTCTCAGCGGATCAGTGTCACTGCTGGAATGTTTTCTCTGCTCTTACTGCCTATCAGTCCTTTAGCTTTGCCATAAAGAGGTGGTTTTAAAAAAAAAAAATCAAAATCTACCAATGTCTGTGTTTAGATTATGACAATTATACATGTTTCCTGTTGGCAGATAGTTCAAATAAGCAATAGCAAATTGGAAGCTGGACTCGTTATTGTCCTTCAGGGCTGCAATGGCAGCAGGGATCATGGCAGCAGCATTTTAAGCAGAGGGGTTGGTTGGTGTTTTTCTTCAATCGAATTGACAATGACAATACCATAGAATGGTTAGAGCTGGGCAGGGACACCTCCCACCAGACCAGGTTGCTCCAAGCCCCCTCTAACCTGGCCTTGAACCCCTCCAGGGATGGGGCAGCCACAGCTTCTCTGGCAACCTGGGCCAGGCTCTCACCACCCTCATAGTGAAAAATTTCTTGCTGAGATCTCGCCTAAATCTACTCGCTTCCAGTTTGAAGCCATTACCCTTCATCCTATCACTCCACTCCCTGGTAAGAGTCCCTCCCTCCTCCATGTCAAGTTCCATGAAGTTTCCATGAAGTTATGAGAAGGTTCAATCTGTTCATACGTGTACTTTATTAACAACAACTACAACAAATCCTTATACCCAAGCCATGTGTTTTCCTTCATTTCCTAAAATGTAAGTGCCTGTTTTATGAAGCTACTCTCTACAGGGTCTATGTGACGTATGGACTGTGAACATTAAGATGTTTAAGATGTTACTCAATTTTAATACTGATTTGTATAGAACTTAGTTAAATAGTTAAATAGTCGCTTCCCCCTGAATTGCAGATAGTAGGAAGAAATGGCAAATAGCTGTGAACATGCTCCCTCTGAAGCCCTTTAATAGTGGAAGTTAATATTGGGAGCCAGACAATGAAATATACTGTAAATAGTTAAAAGCTGTCTCTATGTCATGATTAAAGAATCGCCAAAGCTCAGCTGGGCTGACAGCGCTGTCGCACTGAACTGTCAAAAGAAAATGAAACTGTCTTGGTGTATTTTTCTAGTCCTTTTTGTCAAAATGCATTACTGCTGAGGTTTAATGTTAGAGAGCTCTCTTGTCTTTTGCGTCACTGCCCGTCGTGGACTCTGGGGCTGAGCCCATTTCATCCTATTTAGGTGAGTGTCCTGGAGCGTACGGGAGTTGGAGTCTCTGTTTTGAATAAGAATTGTAGAGTTTCACCCAGGAAGAGAGAATGTCTGGAGTCTGTCCATCCATCCGTACCTGAGAGGGGTGCAGGGAGCCAGTGGGGGCAGAAACACAATTGTGGGAAGTGCTGATGACACCACCCGGTCTCACCTCTAGGGTCTGGCTTCTTCACTAGTAAAGATTTTGGATTTGCCTGAATTTCCCAAGTTCATCTCAGAAATGCAGTAGTGATTGCAGAGCCCCCGTGTAATTCTGAGGAAAGAATTCTCCCTCTTGCCCCCTGCAGAGACCTTGAAGTGCCATCTTTGTGCAGATTCTGATCCAAAGCTTTTTCCTAACGGATAAAAGTAAATGCTGATCACGTGCAGGGTTGCTCATATGAGTTTGTCTCACCTGTAAGTCTAACCAGCGCTATTCTGGATTAAAGCATCTGTTATGAATTAAGCTTTTTCATGCAGACAAACCCCCTGACTTTGGCTTCTGTCGTTACTGGTTTTTCTGGGCTTTGTGTTCGTCTCTTGTTTGTTGATGGTAAGTGCCCTCTGCAGCATATGGCTGCTGAAGCCTGGTGTCAGCACTAAAAGCCACCCTGGAGGATAAGATAAAAAAGATTCCGTGTGGGCAACTACATAGGAGGAATCTTCAAAGGAGTGTTATGAAGAGCATCCCTTGAGACTTCACTCTCCTGATCAGCTAAACAAACATGGGACCAGTTAATCTTTCTGGCCCACTGGTGAGTGCACAGCTCCTTTCAGAAGTTTCTGGCTGAATGCAAGTAAGAATCCTTGAAAGAAGCTCTCAGATGTGTCCTACCTCGTGTGCTTGCTGTTGTTAAAAACTTTAGTTGATGTTACAACAAAAAGTATTCCTGCCTCAGACGGGAAGCCCTTGGTAGCTGAAGCGTGGCTTCTGTTTATAGGAACCTGATGGCCTGGTAAGGGCCAGTAATTCCCTGGGATGCCAGCCAAGAGAATTTCTGGATTTAGGTCATGTGGCCTGCTACCATTCCAGCCCTTCTGTTGGGGCTGGTGCTTCCCCTTCAGAGGGGTTAATTTTGTCTCACTCTCTGAACACCAGGGAATAAAATTTAGCCTCTTTATTCTTTTATTCCCCCTCCGTTGCCCACGTTAATTTAATTTGACAGCCTGGAGAATAGGATTTGTCAAATACTGTAACCTTAAGCAACACAGATATTGAAAACTGTGCTTTAAATTTATCTAATCCAGATGTGAGAACCAATAAAATGTTCAGATGAAATGAAATGTCAGGCTTTGTGGGGAGAGAAAAGGAGAAATACTCTTTGCCACTTCTTTTTCCACATGGCATGAAGCACAGAGCCGGGTTCAATCAATTATGTTAGTCTCCAAGAATAGAAGTAGTTTTTGCCATTTCAGTGTTGGTAGCTGATAGTAAATATGATTGATATCAAAGTGCTGAGTCTCACAAGACTTGTTAAGTAAAAACAGTTTAGTGTTTGGGCAGTGAAAAGGCCAGTTTTGGTATTTACGGTTAAGTTGCTGAGATGATCTTCAGCTCAGAATAGTAACGTCTAATTAAGCAAATCCTGTAGTATCATGCATGAAATTGTTTGATGACCTCTCTCTTCCCAACAATGCAAGGCAGCATTCAGAGATAACATTTCTCTCTCTGGTAGTACTACCAAAAAGCCACCAACTGAATGATTTTTCAGTCTGCAGGAATTAGCCAGTTGGAACCAGTCAAAGAAGTCCATAAGAGTGGGTAGCTCTCAAGAAGGCTCAAGAAAGCTTGGAAGCTGTCGCTGGGTGTGCTGCTATGTCCAGTTTGGGAATTTCTCTTGTTCTACAAAATACATTCTTAAATACTGTATTTAAACCAACTTCAGTTTCTGCAATATTTGTTCTTCTGTATGTAGGAAGAACCTGAGAGATGTATAATAATTATCTTAAACTAAATCTCTTTGCTCCGTCTGGTGCACCTTCTTTGGCAGAAGGTAAGAAATACTGAGTATCACTAGGCACTATTTATCAAACAGTTCATTCCCCAAAAGTGCAGTTTAGTTTTAGCTAAAAATGAGTATTCATCAAATTCAGAGCATAGGTATAATAGGTAGGATTAAAATTTGAAGAATTTAAAACATTTCCATTTGATATTTAAAAGGCAAAGATTTTAATGTCAATATGAATGGTCACTTTAAATTTGCCTGCATTTAGTATAAAAGCTAAAGACATTTTCAATCAAAGCAAAACAATTTTTCACATTTTAAGAATAATTTGATAGTAAGTTGCATTTGTAGCTCAAACAGTGAGTAGATGCTGGTGTTGAGAAGACAAACTTGATTTGCTTGTACCAATGGTATGAGGAAACAAAGTTGGACTCCTCTTAGACTTATTTCCATTCCTCACCATATGAATTAGGTGTCCAGAAATAGGTTAGAAATTAAACTGTATTTAATTGGAACTGTAATTAAACCACCGTCCTCAATTCCGCTCTTGGAAAAAAACACCTTTCATATTTTGAATGAAGTTTGATCTGAATTGAAACCATCTGTGGTTTTGATCACACAAAATCAAAATATGTATGACGGATTTTGCAAATCCAACCCAGCTCCTGGCATTGCCTGTCTATAAATGGTGATTTGCTTAAGTCAAAAGCTGTAGAAAAAACCTCAGAGCTTTACTGGGAAAAAAAGTACAATGACAAAAGGTGAGTCTTAGAAAGTTTTCTTCCTCTTCAGACACCAAATTAGAACAGTTGGGTGCCTACCGTCAGCACAAGTAATAGAATTAACTGCTCATGTTGGAGCCTTGGATGTTGTAAATGGAGTCATGTGAAGTTCATAGAATCATAGACTGGTTTGGGTTGGAAGGGACCTTAAAGATCATCCGGTTCCACCCCCTGCCATGGGCAGGGACACCTCCCACCAGGCTGAGGAGGGACCTCATTGCCCTCTACAGCTCCCTGAAAGGAGGGTGGAAAGAGGTGGGTGTTGGCCTCTTCTCCCAAGGGAATAATGACGGGATGAGAGGAAATGGTCTGAAGTTGGGGCAGGGCAGGTTTAGATTAGATATTAGGAAGAATGACTTTACTGAAAGAGTGATCAGGCACTGGAACAGCCAGCCCAGGGAGGTGGTGGAGTCACCATACCTGGAAGTATTTAAAAAATATGTAGATGTGGCACTTCAGGGCATGCTCTAGTGGCCAAGATTGTGGGGGCCTTTTGTGTGTGCACAGTTGGACTCGGTGATCCCAGAGGTCCTTTCCAACCATGAAGATTCTGTGATTCTGTGCTACATGTTGTACGCAGCCAGCTTAGAATTCAGGCTGATATTATTACTAAAAGGGCAAAATTTGAGCAGATAAAATTCGATAGCCCTGGATATTTTCTCAGAGGAGTATCCCGGTAGGAATGCCAGAGGCCATAGTTTTATCTGAGGGAGAGAATGCTCCTGAAGTTGGTCCATCCAGAGCTTTGGAAGTGCTGCCACGGAGAAGTTTTTGCATCAATCACAGCTAATTCAGACGGAGGCAGCACTGCCGAAAGATGTCAGTGGAGGCAGATCCACGTTGAAAAATTCCATGGTTTTGAAACAATGCAGTATCTGTCTGGATTCTGGCTCTTTGAAACCTTGGTATAACCTAAGTAGTAGAAGTGGCATTTAAAAAAAAAAAAAAACAAAAAACTCAGCCCATTGAGCTGATCATATGCTCTGGCCTCTTGGGTTTGTTTGATTCATTCATTAGCTGTGTAATCCATTCGTTTCTGCTGGGCTTCCATAAATCACACGCTTGCCAGAGTGGAGAGAGTTATTTGAAAGGATGGAAGAACCATTAAGGAGAACT
>NW_015090901.1:1685425-1853166 GCF_001431845.1 Calidris pugnax | reverse complement strand
GGCAGGGGGGGAAATGAGCACTGGCCTCTCTACAGCCTGGAGCGGAAAGACCAGCAAAACCTCAGCCATTTCCCCCGTTTTTTGGTTAACTTAATAAACATGGTCCTGGGTTATTCCCAGCAGGGACACGCTGCAGCTTCCAAAGCTGGGGATCGCTTTCTTCTGTCATGCTCAGCCGTGGCTTTGTATGTTTTTCCTCCAAATTACAACATGGTTTTAATCTAAACAGACATCAGTTCTGTACGCCAAGCACATCAAATATATATTGCAAGGATAACAGAATGGCAGAAAGTAACGTGGCTCAAGAAGTGACTGCGTGATGGTGCGGGGAAGAGGAGGGGGAGCTGGAGGAAAGGGCTGAGCAGGGAACGGACCCTCTAACTCAAAGCAACTTAAGGAAAAAAGCCGTCAATGAATAGAGTTATTGTGTGGAAGTTGAAGGAGATCCCCCAGGGAAAGGTTAGGTTCCAGGATAAATGAAATCTCCCCTCAAATAGTGTTCTTCCCTGTCCAGATACAGGCATGACCATTACAGAGAAAGAAGCAGAATTGAGAGTAACTATCACTTTTGTTCTAATTTACACCATTCTACAAGTGTCTTATTTTTGCCTTGATGAGAAGGGCTGTATTATCAGGAGAGTCTGCTTCTTTGGAAGGTATTTCTTCTAGGATCTCTCAAGAACTTCCTCCAACTAATTTATTCTTTTCTTTCAACTTTTTATATTTAATGTTGGTGGAAGGTGTAGGATTTTCCCGCAGTCACTGCAGAACTCTAGATAGAGAACAGTCTCAACACTGGTTAAGTCTCCAGAGCTTGGTGTCTCTCCACCTTCTGGGGCTACCAGTTAACTTTGGGGAAGAGGGTGTGAATGGAGAAGTGCTGGCTTTGGAAGCCTCGGGGTTATTTGTCTTGTGTGAGCTCACAAATTAGCACAGATGGGGGATACAAAAGTGCTTATAAAGGAGGCTGCCGTGAGGAGGACATGGGACTGAGGAGTCCTGTGGGACACCTCTTGCAACCTGCTCTGAGGCCAGAAAGCTGTGTGCAGTCAGGGTGTCATTACTGTGACAAAGTGGTAAGTTCTTCTTCTTTGACAGCTGTGTTTGGGGTCGTTTGTTTAAGTGATGGGTGCTATAATTAGAAAGTTACAGGACAATTTCAGTATCCATTATGAAAGAAATTGGGTTCTTGAGGTTCTATCCTGTGATAGTGAGAAGTTTTAAAAACATGGAGTGTAGTCTAAAAATGCAGAAACCTGAAGGTTCCTGACTCTAAGTTAGAATAATATCCAAGGATTTTTTTTTTTTCCAATTTATTTTTTGTTCACAGTTTCTCAACTCCTGAACGCGACCAATATTTGCAGTAAATAAACATGTATTAGCCTGGGTGTCGTGCATCAGGCACTGGTTTTGGCTGTGTTTAGTTGAGTCTTGGTGTTTACATTGTCATCGTGCTTTGGGAACTCAAGCAAGTGCTGGATGAAGTGCACTCGTGCCTTCTGGACTTGTTTCAGGGTGTTCAAATCCTGCTTAGTCATCAAGCGTAGAGATATAGTCATCTATGGTCAAAGGTATTAAACCAGAATTGTCTGCAGTTGTCACGAAGACGGGGATATAGAAGGACTGTGATATTTATATTTGTAGAAAATTTTACTGAGCTTTTTTGGAAAAAGACCTATTAGAGAAGTAATCTTGCAGAGAAATAGGCACCAAAAAAAAAAAGCCAGCTGAGTGAGGGTGCAAAGGAAGCAAACTACGTGTAGAAAGTATAGAAATTATTCTAAAAAAAAAAATTAAAAATCAAGCTGAAACATGTTCTCTTTAGTAAATGGTCTCAGTCTCCAGCTGCTCCTTCTCCAGCCAGGCACGCAGCGGTTTCCCTGCACAGTCCCCACGGCCTTGGCATCGCTTGGGCCGTCACGACCAACAACAACAACACGGCGCTGCTGGAACAGATGAAGCATGAGTTGAGTGGTGCCAACACTTTGTAACGTTCCAGAGTTTTTACCCAAATAGCAGGATCCTGCCCTAAACTGCTTTACGCTCGGTTCTTTTTTACAAATCTACACCTCTGACTTCCAGTTTCTCTGTGGCTTTTCAGAGAGGATGCACGTTCTCAGTCTCGTGCTTTGATGTACTCTATTTTGACAGTTGCTTCAAAGCTTAAGTGGATTGGGCTCCAGAGGGTTGTAGATCCAGACTGCAATTTCAGATGGATGGGAACGAGGGAGGGAAGTCAAGTATCAGAACAGTGTCTGAACCCTGGGAAGCAAAACGGTGCTCAGTAGCAGAGCCAACACGATAATATACGAGCCGAGTGCTAGAAGCAGAATTACAGGACAGTTGGGACTAAGTCACTTCTTTCTGACAATTTTCTCTCTGGAGCTCTTTGGGATTGTTTCATAGAGCAATGAAAATGATCTAAACTCAAGACTAAGGGGAAAACGTGGAATTTCAGACATTGTTCTCACACTGACTCTCCCCTCGTGGCCACAGGTAAAATGTTGTGTTTCCAATCTGTAAAACAGGTCAGACATTTAACTTCCCCTCCTCAGAGAGATGGGGTGGGAATTAGTTTCCATTTACAAAGTATTTGAACGTGCTGTCATTCTTTATGGTTCAGAATGGACTTTAACCATAGAGATCTTTCTCTGTGGCTCAGAGAAGACCACACCTACCACATTGCTCTCAGCTTTATTCATTTGAGTTGCCAGAAAAAAAGAAAAAGCTAACAAATTGGCATGAGCTCAGAGGAGAGCAACCCAAACAACTCAGGGACTGGCTGGAGGGGTTAAATTAATAATGCAAGATTAAGAGAGATAAATATATGTAGTTTGGTGAAAGCTGTTCCCCTGGAGTTAATTATGCCATATTATTTTAAAGATGTAAACGTTGAAGGATTTGCTTGGCGTGCACTGGAGAGGTAATTGGCAGAGAAAAGAGGAAGCAAAAAGGAACTTCAAGTTGAATACCAAGGGAAAAGAATTTCCTGACGGTGAATCTGTTGCTCAGTCAACCAGACTTGCAGGGAAGTGCTGAAAGCCCCACTGTTTGAGACATGAAAGTCTCCTAAAGTCCTGAACTGAGATAAAGATGAAACCCAGCGAGTCTTGTCTGCTTCAATTACTGTGGTTTGAGAGACTCGGAGACCATTATCGATAGAGCAGTAATGCCCAGGAGCTCCAGTCGGAGATTCACGCTGTTGAAACTTAGGAGCAAGTTTTCCCTATCTGTTAGAAAATCTGGATCTAAATCCACTCAGAAGTTAGTCTTGAAAGGCTGCAGCCAGCACTGGTGTGGAAGCTCTATCCCTTTCTCTTCCTCTCCCACAGAGCCACAAGGGCAGCCCACGTGTCCAGCACAGCAGAGGTGTCCTTGGTGTACCCCAGAGGGTCACCGACCCATCCTCCCTGCACCTTTCCAGGTCACAAACACAAAACCACTGTCCCAGGCTTCCATGGTCCCCCTGAGCTGGAGTTGGAAGAACAACTATGGAAAAGTTTAGAAACTACACTGAAAACTTTAGTAGGAAAACTCACGAAACCTTAGTTTAACTTCCCAATCGTGAGCATCTTTTCCCTTTCTTAGATGTGTTTATTTCTCTCAGATTCCAGGTGTTCCCGTGCTGCAGCATATACCAGAGCTGACCTAAATATTTGAGGGAAGGATAGTGCTGGTGCTCTGCAAGTTTCCTTGCAGGCAAATTTATCCCGGTAGTCTTAGCAGGGTATATTAACCCTAGCAGGGTATATTAACCCATGTTTAGCTCTGTGCTTCTTGCAATTACTGTGCTTCCAGCGCTTAGACTAACTTGTTTAGACTTATCAGGAGTATCTCTGCAATGCTCAGCAGTCAGCTAAGCATTTTCTAGAAAACAACATCAGCAAAAGTCAGTATTTCTGACGGTTAAAAAAGATGGAGACTTAAAATCAAACCGCTCTGATTGTGCAGTTTATTTAGATCAGGCAAATCCCCAACTCTGGTCTGTAGAGTTAAGGATGAAGTCAACCTTGATCACAGCTTTTAACTTGCCAGGCACTGGGTTGGATCAGAGAACTGGATCAAATGTCCTTTGTAAACAAAACAGTGCATTCGAAACCACATGTGAGAAATTAGAGCTACGAAGCCTTAATCATATCGCATGGGAAATACTGAAGTTTTAGTCGTTTAGCTAGGAGCATTTAAATTTCTGGGAAAAAGGTCTAAAGCTAGTACTTCAGTGCAAAATCCTGTATTCTTTTTACAGCTGTGATTATACGCATATATGAGGTCTTGTAAATAATGCTTCTACCAAGCTTCGTTGCCTGTGCTGGTGGACCCTGCAGGATTTTATTCCCAACCTGTAATACAATGATAGTGCAGGAATGGAAGCCTGGTTCCATTCCCTTCCCCTGTGCCATTTCAGTCCTCATCTCCAGCTTTCTGTCATACCAAGCCTCAGCCCCTGAACATCCTGGTCCATGATTTAAGTTTAGCAGCACGTTGTACTTAAAACAGTTCGTGAAGCTTTAGAGCATCTCAGATGGAGGGTCTACAAAGGGAGCCAAAATCCAGACACACACAGGTGTGGAATTTCAACCTTTTGGTGTCTTTTATTAACTTCAAGATAGGTTTTAGGAAGCAATCCCAGTGGAATGGAAACAATGAAGGTGTTAGTGCTGCTGAGACTCCAAGAACCCCCTGCTGTTCCTGCACTGGGGAACTCCAATCCACAGACACGTCCAGGCAGGATTTGTAGCGCGACATGTGCTGCCAAGCAGTTAACTAAATGTGAAAAAAGATGTGATCTGGAGCTGAGTGCAATTGCTTTACTCTTTTAAAAAATAAAAAAAAAAGCATGCTATTTAAAAGCTTCCAGAACACTGTTGTCAGTATTCCAGTTAATTAACTGATTAACAATTTGGGAAGCCGTAGTATTTTTGGTTTTGTTGAAGTCTTCGCTTTCAGACTCGCTGCTCACCAGGAGAAGGTCTGGCCCTGTGCACGTTAAAGCCGAGGTGACAATTCTGTTCCCAGGACCGATTCTGGGAGTAGGGGCAGAGGAGCTGATTTCTCCTGGCTCTTTTAGCTTTCCTTATCCGTTCCCTGCCATCTGGCCATCGGAACGTGCTCTCTGCATCCCGTCACTAACACTCTTCCAAAGAGAAATGCTGTGATAATGAGTAGTAACTTGGCTGTCCCATTCATTAGATATATTGTGACTTAACGATAACATTAATTGAATTGGCTGAATAAGTGCTCTTTGGGCGGGATGCCAGTGTTTCTGGGAGTTTGTGTGACAGCCGCACTGCTGAGGAAGTGACTGAGATATGAACCCCTCTTACAGTAGGCACCGATTTGGTGTCCGTTCCCATCAGCTTGTGGCCCTGGAGTGATGTCTGTACAAATATCTGGCTGGCTTTAGTTTGATGCTCGTGAGTGCTGGGGGAGGGGGGGGGGTTGTCACAGTGATGGTGATTGGAATTAGCACTTGGCAGATGGTATTCCCTGCCCTGGTGGCACGTTCACCACCAACCACGCTCGTTCTTCTTGTTTGGCTTCTGATGGCTGTATATTTCTGGCCTTGGCCCAGAGAGGTCAGCAGCTCTTTACCTCTTTCTTTACCTTCTTCAGGTCTCTGGCAAAAGGGAAATCAGAAGGCAGAAGGCCAAATCTTGTTGGCTTTCAGGGATTTCTAGCAGCAGGTTTGCCATTATTCTCTTCCATGCTAGTCCTGTGTGTTGTTCCCTGCTCTTCCTCAGAGCTTTTTTGGGCTCAGCCTTCCTCTGAGGCTCCCACTGCATCGATAAAGGCAGGATAAACTACAATAGTGACTGTGCTGATGTTGGCATCATTAAAGCTAGGGGATAACTCCTTCTGATCCAAACTGATGCATAGTGTATGGATGTTACCAAAACCTGAGTTCTTTCATTATTTAGTCATTATTTTCATTTAAGGACAGGTATATATAATATTATATAGATATTTATATAATTCTTACTGCTTTATCTGGTTAGATGTCCATTGGCTTTAACTAAAAACCTTATATAAGGCAATAAGTGTGTGTGTGTAGCTAAAGAGCCAAGGGCGGTCTTTAGGTATTCCGTTGTGTTCTGAACATGGATATTTTTTTTTCTCCCCTTTCCCCCCCCTCTGCCCCTGCCCTGTCAAACTTTGAGCTTCAGTAAGCTGCTTCTAACTGCTAACATATGCCTGGGGGTGGGGAAAGAGATGCAGGAAGGAATACTCCAAGGAGTACAGTAGCATTTCTGCATTCAGTAAGTTAGTCATCAGCTACTTCAGTTGTAACCCAAAAAAAGAAGATGAATGATCTGTAAAGGAGCTGTAAATCTGAGAGAGCAATCTTACGTGTAGTGATTGCACAGAGGACCATAACTGTCGTTCTTACCTGGTGTTTTCATTAGAGGATCTCAAAGCACTTCAGCACTTTGAAGTAGGGAGATGTTTATTGCCTCTACTTTACAAAAGAAAACACGAAGAGCCAGACAAAGCGAGATCTTGATTTTCTTGATTCACAACAGCCATTTACTGCTTTCAGCGTGAGATGCTGCATAGAAGGAGTTTTGAAAATTCAGCAAGGAGTGATCGAGTGGGAGATGAAACCATATCTGAGGTGGAGGAGAAGACCAAGATCTCTTGCTTCTTGATATCTTCTTTGAAGCCCAATATCATCTTAACTTTTGTCTTCAAAGTCAAACTCCTGTCTGTCCACCATCAGCACCTCCCTGCTCTAACTGAGCTGGGCCTGTTCTCACTTGAACTTTTTGAAATCTCTCCATTGACCCTGTCCTGATGGTGATCCCAGTCGAATATTTTAATGCTTTGATCTTTTACTGTACAAACCATGACCTGGAGGCCATCTCGCACCTCGTTTTTCTACCTCTACTTCTGAACCCTTGAGAATGTTCTTTCTATCTCTACCCCTTCCAAAATAAGTACTTTTTTCCCCCTGTTTTAAATATGACAGACTATGCCTATTTACTTAAAGTCCTTAAGGAGCATAAAGTTGTGATTTAATTGCCGTCTCCTGAGTATTTCTTGGGAAGGCAGGTGGCTGTAGAAATAAGAGCACTAATAGTGGTCTTTTAAATAAAATTACTATAATGTACGCTGTGTGTGCGGTCAGTACCTCCATTAATTTTTGGTCTCATCTTATATTTGAGTTGCCCATAAAACCTCTCTGGCTCTTGCTGGGAGTGAGCCAAGGGCTATGAGGAGTAGAAGCACATCTTCCACGTAATTGCCATCAGGTTTGAGGTCTGCAGAAGGTAGCTTTCTGCTTCTGTGCCTTCCTTCATTGCTGTCACCTGGGTTTCAGCTCTGGGCTGAGGCTTTGGTTCAAGTCTCGTCTTGAACACATGCTCTGTCTGTTTTCTTTTTTATCCTTTGTGTTTGCTCAGACTAAAAACCTTGGTTACAAATCTCAGCGAACAAGTCCTTTGAGCTACGCCAATTGTTTGTGGAAGCTAATTACTGTGTGTTAGTAAATGAACCAGGTAGAAAGAATGTTAAATTTATCAGACTTGCAGCAACAAGTCTCCTGTCAAAAGGAAAAATCCTAACCTCTCCCTAAACTGGTGTGATACCAGCAGTTCCAGCTGGGAGGAAGGTGCGAAACGGAATAAACTGGGGACAGAATTGTCAGTATTATACAATGAGCTTCTTCAGGTAGAAGACAGTTTCTGCAAAGCAGAGGCTGAGGCTGTTTCCCATCCCACACACGTGGTTCTGTGCTGCTAGTGCTGTAAGGAAAACCTCTTGTCCTTTTTTTTTTTTTTTCCCCTTTCCCCTTGCCTTTTCCAGACTTGGTAAATGCTGGAGAGGAACAGGCATTTGAATGCTGACTCAGAGGCATCAGCATGAATTCTGTCCTGGTTGGTTGGATTCCTGCTTTTCCAGCTATAGCAGGATTTCTACGAGTGAAGTTTCAGGCTCTCCAACGCATCCACTTGCCCGGGGGGGGGATAATGAAATCCAGAACGTAGCAATTCAAAACATTCCCGATTCCAAACCAATCCCCTGAGTCACTCGGTGCGAGGGACGCAATTTTAGAGTGAGCTCAGTTCAAAACAAACCTGGAGCTCATTATCAATTTGGGCTGATTTAATCTCGCAGCCTTTTTTATTATGCCTTTCTGGGGCTCACTGAGGTGAAAGTTGTTGGATCTTCCACCGTGGAGAGAAAGTGCCTCAGGCCAGAGCCGTGCAGCGTGTCCTCCTCGTGTTCCTCTGACAAACTCCAGGACTTCACAGCCCAAAAAGGGAAACTCTGCCTAAAAGTAGGACACAGTCAAAGGCTTTGCCCAGGAATCACTGAGCTCCCTCTGCCTCCTTGTATTTATCCCTAAAATGGATGTCCTAAACTACAAAGTGCATATTCTTATATTAAATACACCCCGTCCCCCTTATTTTCCTCCTCTTGTGAGGTGCCAAGAGAGGTGGGTGCTGTGTTCAGCAGATGCTGGGACAAGGTAACAGATGCTGGGGCAATATCAGGTGTCTGCAAAGTTCTCTCGGGGTCTGGCCCTGTAAGAGTAGAGCCAATAGTGAATCCCTCTCAGGTGTCGACGGCTGCGCTGCATAATTAATTATAACTTTATATGGCAGAGAGAGAAACAGAGTAATGCTCTCTCTGTGTGTGTTAATGGTAATAAATGGATCTGTTTACTAAGGATCTATGTCACAGTTCAATTTTTTTTTTTCCCCAATCTTTCCACTGGTTTATCGTTTCATCCAGACTTTTCCATTAATTAATTAGGTGGTAATTAATCCTTGTTGCTGTTCATATATCTGTTCCATCTGAGTAAATTTGTCTTACCTGGGTGACTAAGAACAAAGGCATTTATGAGCTCCTGTCTGGGCAAAATGTGACCCCAACTGAGCTGTGGGTTCATCCTGTGGGTATGGGTCACTTCTGCCACTGTGAGGTACATCTGCCTGGTCTAGTGGGAGGTGTCCGTGTGGGTATGGGTCACTTCTGCCACTGTGAGCTACATCTACATGGTCTGGTGGGAGGTGTCCATGGCAGGGGGTTGGAACTAGATGATCTTTAAGGTTCCTTCCAACCCAAACCATTCTGTGATTCACCTCTGTTTCCCAATAATATGTGTTTTTCTTTACACACATGCTACAAATTTCTGTTCAGTTCATGCCTTTCCCAGCCCAGATGGGGTATTCTTGGTGTTGGGGAGAGGTGGGTGCTGTGGAGGTGGCATGGCCCCTACCCTGTGGTTGGAGTGATGGGGGAGGTAGGGGTTCCTCCACCCACAGCATAGACTCTGGAAAATCAGGGGGCAAAGCTCTCATTCCTGCCAGCCCTGGGTGTTCTTCTGGGGTGGGAGCTTGTGCCAAGACTCCCATGTGCGTGGTCGCTGGTGAGATGCGATCTGCTGGGACAGTGTGGTTCTTCCACACAAGCAGCAGGTCGTGGACCTTGTTACATCCTTCCAACCCAAACCATTCTGTGATTCACCTCTGTTTCCCAATAATATGTGTTTTTCTTTACACACATGCTACAAATTTCTGTTCAGTTCATGCCTTTCCCAGCCCAGATGGGGTATTCTTGGTGTTGGGGAGAGGTGGGTGCTGTGGAGGTGGCATGGCCCCTACCCTATGGTTGGAGTGATGGGGGAGGTAGGGGTTCCTCCACCCACAGCATAGACTCTGGAAAATCAGGGGGCAAAGCTCTCATTCCTGCCAGCCCTGGGTGTTCTTCTGGGGTGGGAGCTTGTGCCAAGACTCCCATGTGCGTGGTCGCTGGTGAGATGCGATCTGCTGGGACAGTGTGGTTCTTCCACACAAGCAGCAGGTCGTGGACCTTGTTACAGGAGTGTTGTCTCTGAGCTGTGGGCCTGTGAATTTGAAGGTTGGGAGCCGTGTGATGTTTGGATCAGGATGACTCTTGGGAATGTGGCCTCACTTTGCTAAAACCTCTCCCTCGGTGGATAGTGAACACCTCTGAGATGCACTCCGTGTCTCCAGGAGTTGGGACAATGGCTAAAATACAAAACTCTTTCACTTCAAGCTTCAAAACTGTCCATGTTTTCGAGTTGTAACCTAAGGATGTTACTTAATCTCGAGACTCTCCAGCTGCACAGTAACCATGAAAGCTCAAGTGAGAGTTTTATTTTCACTACAGAGGGGAGGTGTGTGTATTATTCATGAGACAAAACGTAACGCAGTACAGCAGGTATTTGCGTTTTCATTCAGTTCAGTTATTTGCCTCTCAAAAAAACCCAGCAAGTAATAGGTTGGGTTTTTCCCCCCTCTGCTGATTACGCTTTATCCTCTTTCCTCATACCCTTCTTATCTATTCTTAATTCTCTACAGAAATGCTTCACTGAACATGTCAGATGTTTAGTATTCCGGCCTTCTCTGCATGGGCTCAGACATTTTAAGCAGTTGCTTTAGAAGTCGAATAAATTGATTTACTAAAGATGAATAATCTTATCTTAAACTGTTCTGCTTTATCAAAAATAAAGACGGGGGAATTGTAAGGAAAAGTTCTCAGTTAAATTTGGAGCTCGAATCGTGAATTGCTTCTAAGGATATCTGAGTTTTGGTTGTTTCTAGTGCAAATGCTGCATAGTTAGATTTTGATCTGATGTAAAACCCTGGCGAGCCTTTGATGTGGGTGAGGTTACGCAGGGCTGGCTTTGCAGCCTCTCCCCTTCTCCTCCTGCCAACACAACCCAGACTCTCCGTCTCTTCAAGGTGAGCAAATGGGTTTACTGGGAAATTCGCTTGGTTTCACCATGGTTTTCCCCAGTTGTGATGTGTAAGGAAGGCAGAAATGAGTATCAGCCATCAAAAACAAGTCAGATGTGTTGACCTGACCTGGAAGGTGGGGATGTGCAGGGATACTCCTGTTTCCCTGCTAAACAGAGAGGTAGGGAAGATTCTCTCAGTTTCCAGAGGAAAGAAGAGTGCAAGCTTAACTTACCCCTATTTTATCTGGCCAGTTACAATTACCAAACTGCACTGCACTGCACGTTATTACTGTTGTTTCTTTAAGGTAAGAGATCTGGAGGCTGCTGGAGCTTTAATAAGCACGTCTGCAGATAATGGCATGTACTGCAGAGCTCAACTACTGCCTGTGCTCTTTTGCAAAGCCTTTCATCTGCCAGAACAGTGTCTGAGTCTTGCTCTCTTGTAGCTCATACTGGTGTCGGTCCAGAAGTTGCACAAGTCGGTGGTGTCTCAGCATCCTGGTGTACGCAAGAGGAGAAACAGGTCTTTGATTTCTGTTTATGTACAGGAGTCTTCTCTTCTCAGCACCTCCGCCTGGGTAGTCCTGTTGTTGCAGTGGGCTAGTTTCAGTGCAATTAATAGGGATAATTAAATACGTCCATGGTTCCATTTGGTTCAGTGTTCAAGACCAGGTTGGATGGAGCTTTGAGCAACCTGGTCTGGTGGGAGGTGTTCCTGCCCATGGCAGGGGGCAGGAACTTGATGATCTTTAAAGTCCCTTCCAACCCAAAGCATTCTATGATTTGGGGTAGTTTAGGCAGAATGTTGAATGTTCCAGTGCACACTGTTGTTACAGTGGAGAAAGGATGGTGGATAGTTTAGCTACATGTGGCAGCAGCTGTTAAGAAGATGAACTGTTAGGTGTTGTAAGCAGGACCAGCCCATTGTAAGCTTTCTGCCGAATCCAAAGCTTGTTCTGGGCACTGTTTCTGCACATCATGACCCTCAGTGCAAGGCATATTTAGTCCGAAAGAGCTTTTGATCTGAGATGAGCTCTGACAAGCAGCTATGCCAACCTTTGAAGAAGAAATAGGTAAAAAAGGTGGATGGAGATGGCCTAAGGAGAGGAGATGAGGGGCTGCGTGTACAGAGAAGTGGAATTATGGCTGCTTGGTTTGGCAAAACCACTCAGGTAACTGTTATCAATAGGAATTGGTCCTGCCTTTTCCCTGGCTGTGCCATATCCCTCGACTTGTCGGTGCTTGTAGTGACCACGTGTGGTCAGTACCATGAATCCAACTCCAGCTTGTGCTTCAGCCCCTCATAGGGAAAGGCAGGATTGCTGGAAAGAGTGTATTGGTTTGGAATTTGCTGTTGTAGTTTCTGGATGTGGCCTTTTCTGTAGGTCTCCCGTGACTCTTGAACGGTCTGAGATGAGCTCTGACAAGCAGCTATGCCAACCTTTGAAGAAGAAATAGGTAAAAAAGGTGGATGGAGATGGCCTAAGGAGAGGAGATGAGGGGCTGCGTGTACAGAGAAGTGGAATTATGGCTGCTTGGTTTGGCAAAACCACTCAGGTAACTGTTATCAATAGGAATTGGTCCTGCCTTTTCCCTGGCTGTGCCATATCCCTCGACTTGTCGGTGCTTGTAGTGACCACGTGTGGTCAGTACCATGAATCCAACTCCAGCTTGTGCTTCAGCCCCTCATAGGGAAAGGCAGGATTGCTGGAAAGAGTGTAATGGTTTGGAATTTGCTGTTGTAGCTTCTGGATGTGGCCTTTTCTGTAGGTATCCCGTGACTCTTGCATGCTCAGATAAGAGAACCCAAAGCCCCTGGGGCTGCTGGTCACACTGGCCTTATAGTAGGGGCTAACAGGGGTCAGTGTGTGTATGTGGTTTCGCTTGTAAAAAGAAGTGGAGCATGTTTTTAAGGAACGAATTTCCTTTTGGCCTCCCCTTGGTGCCTACAGATGTTATTTTGGAGAAAACTGTGCGACTCCACTGGGTTCTAGAAATTGTAGACTCTGCTGTTTCCTAAAACCCACTTCTCAGTCTCCTACGTCTGAGTGTGTATACACTCTTGTAACTCAGAAGGCCTGTTCTTATAGGTAACACGATGAGATTTATTTTCTGGGACTTACTGGAAATATTATCAGAGAAGACACATAGCTAGTGACCCAGCTACACTGTGTTTTTCTGTCTGTTTTTTATTATGCTTGTGGTTTTCACTAGATTTGTTTCAGCTGTGATTTATTTTAATCTTCTGCTTTGGCATTTACTGTTTAAGCTTGCCTATTCCTTGCATTTTGTTGAGTGTCACTTCTTTTCTCTTCTCTGAGTTGTGGGATTATTTGGAGATGACATCCAGGCCTTTCTCCAGAGTGCATGGCACTGGTTGTTCAGATTTCGGGCAGAGCCAGCTTCCAAGCTGGCTAAAGAGAAACTGGGAGAGAGAATGTCTTTAGAGGCTGTTGAAAGGATTAGCCAGAGCAAAGGCTGGAAGAAACAAATACTTTGACCTAAAGCTGCACCATAAATGCTGAATTTATGTGATGTGTCTGTCTTAATTCTCACGTACGTGTGCTGTATCTGGGTGCCCTTAGTGGAATCTGTGCCTTCTGCAGGTTGCACGTAGGAGTGGGGCTTTTACAGGTTTCGGCTGAAAGGTCAACCCACACTGAGCAGGTGGAAATGGCTTGAGCTTCCAAAGAGCAAAGGGCTGAGCCAGCTGGGCTGGCAAAATATGCTGCCTTTCCAGGGAGCTGGAAGTCCTACTTTGAAGATGGTTTTTACGCAGAAAATACGAAGCCAAATCCTCAGACCTGTCTTCTCCAGGGACTTTTGTTTATTTGGTGAAAAATAGGTAGAAAACTGGTAATTTTACTTAGAGTGTTTGGGGATTTACTTAAATGAGTTTGGTGGCGTTCAACAGCATCTGAGAAGATCTTCAAATCTTTTTTATTTAATTCATTATGTACAAGTTCTGGGGGGAGTTTTCAGCAGACAGACTGTGGGGTGAAATAGGAGCTGAAATTTTCTCTGTAGGTTTGAGGTGGTTTTGTTGTCTGAGAGAGAGAAAATGTGACATTACTGAGCCCACGATGTCTTTCATTTTCCTCCATTCAATATATCTGTTGGGGGCTTCCCTTTTTTTCAGCACTGTGGGCTTTTCCTGGCTCTGAATCTGGGAGCTCAATTCTGGTGCCTACAAGACCTGCAGTCCAACACTGCGAGGATTGTTTGGGCAGGAACTTGATTACCATATGATTCACAGTCTTGCTGTGATACCAGCTTATGTCATACGTGTCCAGCTCCCACGCCCACAGAGCTCGCATAAATCCTCTACTTTGCTTATACTTGTTTTGTTTCTTTTGTAGTAAAAAGGGTGGCTGGAAGCCTCAATTGTGGAAAGCAAGTGTGGTCAACGATGACAAGGTTTTCTGGCTTTCCTTCCTCTCTCCCTCTGTGTAGGTCTTTCCTTCCTAAGCCAGGATCTGATTACACTTATATCCCTGCTCTCTTCCCCGGCTACTGACACAAACCGGTTATTAATACCAGCCTCGTGTGTGTTCTGTGCCTTCCTGAGTCTCCTCTACAAAACTTGCGCAAAAGACGCCGTCCCTTCTGCTAGCTTTTCAGAAGAAACCAGGCTGGTGCTGCCCGGAGCGACTTAGTCTGGCTCTTTGTTTAAAAAGCCCATGTCACCCTTGGGTCCAAGCTTAACAGTTTTATCCTTGGTCATTCCTGTGCAGCAGGGAAGGCGAAATTAAACATTTTTGTTTGTCTGCTATGGCCTCTTATCTTGGGGCTTCAGCTCGTGCATGTTGCCTGCTTATAGAATCGTTTTGGTTGGAAGAGACCTTGAAGACCATCGAGTCCAACCATCAACCCAATACTGCCAAACCACCACTAACCCATGTCCCTCAGCACCATGTCTACATGTTTTTAAATACCTCCAGGGGTGGTGACTCCACCACTGCCCTGAGCAGCCTGTTCCAATGCTTGATAACCCTTCTGGGGAAGAATTTTTTCCTAATATCCAGTCTAAACCTCCCCTACTTGTTGGTTGGGACTCTGTTGCTTCTCTTCAGTGACCCAGCTGGCAGTCATTGCGGGCAACTTTGAACTGAAGCTGTAGCCCTGAGGATGGTATGGGTGCAACTGGCCCAAGCTACCTGGCCAGGGACTGTGCTCTGGATACGGCCAGTGTCACCTGTCAATGGTCCAAAGGGAGACTAATCCCAATTGCTGTTTTTCAGCTAGCTACCTGGCCAGGGACTGTGCTCTGGATATGGCCAGTGTCACCTGTCTAAGGTCCAAGGGGAGACTAATCTCCGTGTGCAATTGCTGTTTTTCAGCCGAGTCAAATGTAAAGAAACCAACCCAAACCCTTGGCAATCAGCAGGGTGCCACTTCAGTAGCCCATGCCCAGCATGGACTAGTGTCTCCCTCGTCAACCAGAGAGCTGGCACCCATAAGGAGATCCAGATTTAGATGTCTAGTAATAGACTTCAGGATAGGGCCCAAGTACAGATATACTGGTGGCCCCCCGTGAATTCCCAGTGAAATTTGGTGGTTTTATTATTTCCAATGAAACTGTGAAATCATTTAAACCATTGTATTGTTTGCAAGGCTCCGTCCCTGAGCAGAAGAGCAGAGAAGCGCAGTGTTAGGCAGAAAAATGTGACTGGTAAACCACGAAAACTGGAAAAAGAATTCAGAGTGTGAATAACCCCTTCCCTCCCCTTTCCATGAGGCTTCAGTTTGACGCGATCTAAGTGATTTTTTTTTAGTAGGAGGGTTTTTACCCTGATTCTTTGGTAGCTGTAATACTTTATTTTAGCCCTTTAATTAGGTATTACGGGGCTGTAGGCTTTTGGTGCCTTAAGAAATTTGATGGGAACTGCTCTTACATGGGGCTAATTTTTCAGAAGATGTGGAGAGATCTTTGAGAAACCATTTCACTTCTAGCTGCTGCCTTAATAGTCCTGAACCATGGGACCCCGTAGGGTTTCTTTGGGGAGAGGGTGTATGAGAAGGTGGTTTGGATTTCCTGGGCCAGTATGAGGCAGAAGATTGTCCAGTGAAGCTGATATGAAACCACTTTGAGTTGTGAGCAATGTCAAGCACTGCTGGTGGCTGGCGTCTTGGGAAGGCAGCAGGTTAAAAGCAAATCCTCCGAAATAAAGCATCAGGAGAGATGGGAATTCCCTGTGCCAGGGAGAGCAAGTTTGGCATCTGCTCTCCTGGATGTTTGCTGTGACAGTAATGGTGTGAAGCTGCAGGATGTCAGAGTTACAGTTTTGCAAGTAGCTCTGATTTTTTATCATTTCACATAAAATTGATCTCTTTCTGCTATAATACGGCAAAGGATCTTGAAAATATTACTATTATTATTATTTTGGAGCACTGCAAATGCTGAAATCACAGCAAGGGCTGCCTCCTTCCCACTCCTGTACAAGCTGTAGGAGCTACAGCTTACGCCTTGAGTCTTCTGTTGTTTGGGTTTGTTTTTTAAACAGAGCTGTCCAGGCTTTATACGTGGCAGGATAAGCTGGTTGCAATGATAGGCTGTAAAACAAACTAATAACAATAATAATAATAAAAAAAAAAGTTATTTCAGGCTAGTTTATGTGGTGTGATTTATGGGCGTTCCAAAATCACTCTGCTTCCATGGTGCAGGATCAAACAGACGATGTTGAATAATAAAATGAACAAGGAATGTTTATTTAAATTTAAAAAAAAAAAAATATAGACTGTGCAGCAGCAATTGCATTCTGGTTGGTCGGGAGAGTGTATGAATGTTGAAAAGAGATTAAAGAGGCATTAGGGTGAGCCAAGATGTTACGCTTTTTAGAAGAGCGGGGAGGGGAAATGGATGTGTTTGGGAGCCTGGCTGTGAGCCTGCCAGCCCTTAGTCACGGCCTCGTGGGAGGGAGCAGAGAACCTCCACTGACCATTTACTCGCCTTTTATTTTTGGAAGGAGTTGGTTTGGAATGAAAAAATAAAAATAGTTCTCTTTTACATGACGAAATACGGCATTTTTTAATTTTTTTTTTTTTTTTGGATGGTGTTTGAGAAAGGACGGCTCTGCCCGTCACGGGCTTGGAGGCAGTTCAGGCTCGCTCTGCCAGAGCCCCCCGAGGGGATGGAGCGATGGCCCCCACAGCGTTAACGTCAGCTGACGTTGGAGCTGCTCCGAACCAGGCAGGGAGTGTGGGAAGGAATAACTTCCATTTAAAGATGACAACTGTAGTCGGGAATAAGGTAAGGCAGAGAATAAGCCCAGTTTCAGTAGGGGTTGGCTCCGTGCAAGAGGTGACGGGGGAGCACGTGAGCCGAGCTCGGTTTTCCGAACGGCTGTTGGTACGTCCCAGTCAGGAGACGGTGGGGAAAGGCTTTTTCCTCCCCTCAGAAGTTAAATGGATCACATGCTCCGGCTGGAAGCCGTGTGGATTCATTACTCATTGCAGAATTATGGTAAACCGTCCTCTCCGGAGCCTCTCCTCTCCACAGGAACCTGTTCTCCTGTGGGACACTCTCTGACTCCTTCCTCATCCACCTGAGGCCTTTCTTCCAGGACGCTCCTTTCCCTGTTTTGCCTGGCTCATCTCGTGTTGGAAACCAGTATAAATAGAAAACAGAAAATGTTTTTGGACAGAGAGAAGCTGTGCAGCAAAAATGAGCCTTATGTGTGAAGAATATGTTCTCCGATATGCAAATATGTAATAAAAATGCCCATATTAGGACCACAAAGATGATGAGGGGCCTGGAGCGTCTCTCTGCTGAGGAAAGGCTGAGGGACTTCGGTCTTTTTAGTCTGGAGAAGAGAAGACTGAGGGGGGATCTGATTAACACCTATAAATATTTAAAAGGTGGGTGTCAGGAGGATGGGGCCAGGCTTTTTTCAGTGGTGCCCAGGGACAGGACAAGAGGAAATGAGCACAAACTTGAACAGAAGAAGTTCCACCTAAACATGAGGTGGAATTTCTTCCCTGTGAGGGTGGCAGAGCCCTGGCAGAGGCTGCCCAGAGAGGTGGTGGAGTCTCCTTCTCTGGAGACATTCAAAACCCACCTGGACACGTTTCTGTGGGACCTGCTCTGGGTGGCCCTGCTCTGGCAGGGGGTTGGAGGAGATGGTCTCCAGAGGTCCCTTCCAACCCCATATCATTCTGTGATTCTGTGATATTATTCCTCGATGTGGAAAAGGGGGCATGGAATAAAATGTCCCAAAGACCCTAAACAAAAGACCCGTGTGGGGATATAATCCAAGAAATGTGATGTCCTATTTCTGTGTCTGGAAAATCATCCTTTTGTAGCCATCTTTGTGTCAGACCAAGCCTTGCGCTCACCTCTTGCCACAAGACTTGGAGTTTCAAACAAAGTGAAGCTTTGTATAAAGCCCAAAGTGAAGATGGCTGGTGAAGCTGTGTGTCTTGTAGCCTAACCACAACAGAGTGATTTATTTGTTATCCTCCCTAGTCAGATACTGGCAATAAAGAGAATTTCCTGTGTGTGTAACTGGTGATATTATAAGTCATTTGCCTGCTCCCACTGGCATGCCCAGGCTTGCCTTTCATCTCCATTCAGGCTTTTAAAGGCCCAGGAGAGAGCAGACTGACTTTTAACCTTATCTCATAATTTGTTTGTTTTTTTTTTTTTTTTGCTGAATTAATTGGTTTGGAAACTGTTTTCTATCCATATAAAAAAAGGTGACATTTTCATCAGGCCACAGCTATTGCCACAAATGCTGAGGCACCGCTCATCCCCTGGGCTGGCCTGGTGGGTCTGGACAGAACGTTTCTGGGCTGTTCCCTTGCATAGGCTGGGAACTAGGAGGTTAATTGTGAATTAATCTGTAATTGCAGCAATACCTGCCTTGCCATAGACAATAACCTTCTTGCCAGGTTAATTGTTTTGAAAAAACTGCTAACTTTGTAATGACTTGGATCTGTTTGGGTTTTTTTTTTTCCAAGAGTACTCTGGAGGAAAAAAAGAACTATGAAGTAGCCTTGCTTTGAGGCTGATATATTCTGTTTTATGGAGAACATTATGTTTTATATAAAGCAGTGAACTAGCTCTTGGCCTTTCGTCTCAGTGGATTGTGGATTTAGCGTTCGCAGCAATAGGATCTGGTGAAGACTGAGAGCTTTTTGTCTGCCGTCCCGCTTCCTTCCTCCGCATCTCGGAGCCTTTTCCAAGCATCTCTGAGGCATCGTAAGTGGGAAGTGGGATTGTTAACTGTTTAACAGATGAGAAAACCGAGGGAAATGCCTCGGTCACATGATTTAGTGGCAGACTGGAATAAATTCAATATTTCTGCTGCTGGGTCCCCTGAGCTATGTACTAAACCTTCTGTTGCCTTTACAGCCTACTAAGTCTTTTCCCACCATAACCTCCGTTTCGGCACAATCTTATGGTTTGTAATGCTGCCTCAAAATAGTTTTCCTTCTGAGAATAGAGAAGTTTTTCTTCAAAATACCTACCCTCCCCCAGATTTTTATTTTTAATCATCCCCTGCTGAAAAACTCCACATCAATCTGATCTCGCCTTGTCCTTCCAGCAGGAGAGAGGGGTTTGCATCGGCCCCATCCAGAGCTGGGAATGTCAGCGCCTCTCTGGGTTATTTAAGATACATCCACCATGCAATAAATCTGATGTTGTCATTCTAATGGTACAATAACTTGGAAATGAAAGAAGTCAGCTGGGGGAATATGTGTGCGCTGGAAAAATCATCCAGAATACTGTGCTGGAACAGGGCTTTGGATATTGTTGTGGAAAAATCTTGGAAGCCGTTAGTCTGGTGCACAGAAGCATGAAGCAAAACAGGGAGGCTTGTTTAACGAAGGGGGAGAATATGAGAGGTGGCAGACTCAGCGTATCCATTCCTTCTAAAACTCTCTTTTTAATCCTTTTTTTTTTGTGGTGGTGCAGGTCTTGTTGGCACTAATCCCTTAGGAGAAAGTGACCCTAAAGCAAGCAATCAAAACAATACTGAAGTAGACTCTAGCATTGAAATGATTTATTTTTTTGCTGCACCTCCCAGCTGAAGACACTGAATAAACTCTATCCATGTGGAAATGCCTTGAGCTTTTAGGCTGTCAACCAGGTCCCGTGTCCTGTGTTGCATAAAACTGCTTGGTGGAGATGTATTTCCCTTGGAGACTGCCCTGTGTTCACCAGTAACTAGGCAAACAGGAGAAGAATTATTGATAACCACTTCTCCCACCCTTTTCCCTGGAGCGTGTCTGAATTTCAGAGCACTGGGTTTCTTGCTCCAGTACAGCACTGGGGAGTGATGCTGGGCAAGAGCTGGGATATGCCCCTGCCTCCATTTCTCTGGCTGAAAAACAAGTACAGTGATATTGATCTTTCCTTTGTACAGGAGCTGGGGGGGGTGAAGAAAAGAGTTATGTAGGTATTGTTTAAAACTTCCACTCCAGTTGCTGACCTGCTTTAAAAGGAGGAAGGGCTAAGTTGACTGAAATACCTATTTGTGTTCCTCCAAAGAGTGGTTTAGGTCTATTCATTACATCCCAGAAGAAAGGGCAGGAGGAATTCTTGGTTTGGTTTTTCAGTCTATTACAGGAGAAGAGATTCAGAGAGACCTCTTCCTTCTTATCTAAGAAATGCAGAGCAGGAAGCAGTTCCTAAAGGTCCCAGTTAGACCTGAACCTCCGAGCTTTAACCATGTTTGAAAAAGGAGTTGCTGATGATGTCTTCAGTGAAGCCTAAATCTGAACCAAAATTTGACAGATATTCCCTGTGTGTATAGTGGGCCCACGTGGTCCGTCCCAGGCTTTCACGATGGTTTGAAACCCCATCCTTGGGTTTCAGGCGGTGAGTAGGTGTGGGTCAAAAAACATTTTCCTTCTCAGCACTTGGTGAGGAGAAGAGAAATGCTGATATAGCTAAAGTGCACTTCTTTTCATTATAAAACACAGAAGACGAAATTTGGAGTAAAACCTGATACAACAAATGCACTTAACTTCTATTTGTGGAGAAGACATTTGGCAGCAGAAATCAAAAAGGCAACGCAGCCTCTTTGAGATCAATGACCTTTGTTTGCCCTGTAACATGTTCTGCTTTTCATTAGCTATTTGCCTATGAGATGTATATATACTGTGCAGACAAAAAGATATATAAAATACAGACTGTGGTATGATTTAGACCCAACACAGACCTGAGGGATGATGTGATCAAGCTTGTAAGAGCTGGACTCTTTGTGGTTTGATGCAACGTAGTTCTTACTCATGTCCCTGCATGAGATGATGAGATCATTTCACGGAAATCAGTGAAGGCACAACAGTTTCTGTAATTAGTGCTGAAATCCTCTGTCACACATACTTAGGAGTCGTATTTTTCCACCTGGGGATGCCCTTGGTATTGATGGAGGCATCTGATAGGGAGGAAACTTGCTGATAACTTGGAGGGAGCCTCTTCATCCTGGGCAGATATTTGATGATTTAGTGAAATCTTTAGCTCACATACTAAATGCTTTTGGTTCAGTGTTGTATCCTGGAACTTCCCCCAGCCCAAAAGGATTAAGAGATTATTATATTATTTATTTTTTTCCAGAATGTTAGCTCTGGTGAGAGATTAATGGGAGATTACTGGAGCTGTTTAAGAGGATTCACCATTGTAAAAACTGAATATTCAGAAGCTGAACCTCCTTTCAGTCTTCTTTCATCAGAAAGCTCCAATGTGTACAGGGCGGGGAGAGACGGAGAAGGCAGAAAAAGTCTGTCAAAAAAAATTACTTCTGTGTTTGCCTAGAGATCTTTTTTATGAAGTGGTAACACGTTACCAAATAGAATTTGTGTATAGAGAGAAAGAAATCCTAAAGGAAAAAAATCTTGCACAGAGGGTGTCAACAAGCTTCATGGAAACCTGTGTCCCCACGTCCTGATGTTTGCACTGTGTTAGGGAACAAAAGCTTCATGTGTGTGAGCAGAGAATTTCCTGCTTTCTTTTCCTCAATTGCAGAAGTTTTTTTTCTTTTCCTGTAACGTAACACTCATGTTTTGCTTCCCCAGCATTAACCTAGAATTGCAACACGTTTTAAGATGACCAATTAGTCAATTCATCGGGGTGAGTAATGGCAGGGGTACTCCGAGATCCCATTTCCCCAAACTGCCGTGTAACAGCAGCCTTCGGGGCGGAAGATGGTGGCTGTTAAAAAAGCCCAACAGGTTAGGCCAGGAAATGGAGAAAACTTTAAACTACCCGTGTCACAAGTAAGTTAAAACAGTTGGGAAGGTATTGTTCGTGTTAAACTGTATCAGGATGTTTCTTTAAAATTTCAACTTTCAGGAAACAAGTGACATGAGCTTGAACGGTTGTGCCTCTGAGAATGTGGATTGCCAAGTCACCACCTTAGTAAATAAAGTAGTCGTTCAGAGTTGGGAAAAAGCAGCCTCTGGGTTATGTGCGATTCTGTAGCATTCTCCTCCTCAGTAGGCATGGCCAAGCTGAGCCACAGGCATGAAAACTCACTTGTGAACCCTGTGTCTGCACAGTTACATGGAAGTATTGACTTTCGTTTGAAAAGGGATGGAACAAGAACAAGCTTCAGATTGTGTCCTCAGGGACTGAAACGTTACAGGAACATAGAATCACAGAATGGTTGGAAAGGACCTTAAAGATCATCCAGTCCCACCCCCTGCCCTGGGCAGGGACACCTCCCACCAGACCAGGTTGCTCCAAGCCCCATCCAGCCTGGCCTTGAACCCCTCCAGGGATGGGGCAGCCACAGCTTCTCTGGGCAACCTGGGCCAGGGTCTCACCACTCTGAGAAAACAATTTCTTCCTAATCTCTTATCTCAATCTTCCCTCTTTCAGTTTAAAACTGTTCCCCCTCATCCTGTGGCTCCCCTCCCTGGCCAAGAGTCCCTTCCCAGCTTTTCTGGAGCCCCCTTCAGGGGGGCCAATTATAAGGTCTCCCCAAAGCCTTCTCCTCTCCAGGATGAACCCCCCAACTCTCTCAGCCTGTCCTCACAGCAGAGGGGCTCCAGCCCTCCCAGCGTCTCCATGGTTGCCTCTGGCCCCACTCCAGCAGCTCCATGTCCTTCCTGTGCTGAAGCCCCAGAGCTGGACCCCCCCCTGCAGGTGGGGTGTCCCCAGAGCAGAGGGTTAGAATCATCTTCCTCGTCCTGCTGGCCACACTTCTTTTGATGCAGCCCAGGATGCGGTTGACTGTCTGGGCTGCCAGCACACAATGCCAGCTCATGTTGAGCTTCTCAACATCTACCTGGCTGAGGAGAGTCTGAAATGACTGCTCTCTTCTGCAGTTTTTAGGCCAATGCTAAGACCTTCAGAGCATCACTGACATGCTTCGGTGGTGGGGATGGAGCACATGTGGTGGCCAAACCTCTGGGCTTGTCAGTAGAAGTGCTGGCTGGGCCAGCACAGGCACTGTGGCAACGAACATAGACTCTTCCATGCTTCCCACCTCTCTGTGAACATTTCTGTGGGGAAGGAGAGAGGAAGGATCCTGAGCAGGTCAGGGCTGTGACGAGCTGTGGCACTGGGAGGTCCTTTGGATGTGCCAAATGCATAAGTCCAGCCATGATGGGTTCATTAGAACAACCGAACACTTTGTATGGCTGCAGGATAGTAGTTTTCCTTTCTTAACTGGTAGGACAGCATTGCTGTGTGTGGGCAGCTCCTGGGTTCTGGTTTCCTTCCACCCCAGCACTGGCTCAATTTCCTTTTTCCAGGAAGCACTGCCAATGAACTACCTTGTCTAACACATAAGAAAGCTCTTTTAGATGCTTCAAGATAAAAGGCATCTATAACACTGCTGCAGAATTAATGGTGTCACGCCAGCTCCATCAGAGAGTTTATGAGTCTTGGCTTCTCAGACTCTCTCATAAAATAGGTAATTTATCAGTTGTGCTAAATGAGAGAAATCACCCTCCAGGTGAAGTCGGGAGCAGGCAGGCTTTGATTGCAGCAGGAGAGGAGGAGAACATCGTTAGACGAGCTGTCATTGTAACTAGGTCAGGGCTGTATTTTATTTTGGAGTGAAATTGTCTAAATATTGAAAAAGTGTTCTCTAATTATGAGCTTTAGAAATAATTAAGCGTCAACTGACCTTTTTGCATGTGTTGTGTTTTCCTTTTCTAAACACACAGCGAACCCCTTGGCATGCTGGCACTATACTTAAGTCTAACTCGTCATCAGCCCCACTGGCTCAATGGCTTTTGGGTTGGAGCCACCTTGCATTTGTCCTTCTTTCAGCATGAACCAAGAAAACTCAGGTCTGAGAATAACACTTCTAGAATTTGCCAATGAGAGATGCTTGCTGTCCTTAGAATCTTAAGATATTTTAAAAACAAACACACACCACTTCCCCCCAACAAAAACAAACCAAAAACCAACCTGAGGAGTAAAAAGGAAAAAATGTCTTTATTTCTGGTTACAGGTGGGAAGTTTAGAGGCTTAAAGTCCTACAGTCCTTAGCAGAGTCAGGGAGAGAACCCAGACCTCCTGCAAAACCATTTCTCCTGGCTTGTTGTACCAAGCAACTTGCTAATTTGAGGGTAACATTGTTCCAGTTCTCAGGCTATCTCGGCTGATGTAAGATTTTGGCTGCAGTGAGGTGGATCATAATAAATTTTCTGGAACTATTTCCAGTTTTCTGTTTCTTCTCTTATAAACAACTTCTTGCACTTGGCAAATTTGATTTGTTCCAGAAAGCCAAAACTGTGGATAAGTTTTTTACTAATTTCTTAAAAGTAAGTCTTTTACTATTTTCTCTAAAAGCAGATGAAAGAAATTGAAGGGATCTTACTTAATTTATGATTTTCAGTATTTCAGCAGTTTCTATTATTTCTACAAGACATGGTGGCAATGTGAGGGTGTAGGTTTGTGGCAGCTTAAGCTAAAGGGGTTGTTGCAGTCTTGCCCATCCCCTTTTGCCCCCAAACATGTTCCCACTGCCCCTTTTATGCCTGTACTTGCATTTCTGTGTTTATACAGGGCTGATGCTGGGGGAAGGAGCTGATGTGACCAGAGCTAAGCCTACTGAGAGAGAAGGGGTGACCAAAAAAAATCAAAAAACCCCAAAAGAAAGAGAGAGAGAGACATCCCTCTGTTTCCCCAAGCATCTTATGATACAACAGCACAAATGCCAATTCTGACAAAAGCAGGAGCCAAGAACACAAAGCTCAGGGTCACAGCAGAGAGGCAGGAATGCAGCTGCTCTAATGTTGGAGGTAGTTCAGTGGGAGTTTAAAACAATGTGGGCGGCTTAATGGGAGCACGAAGCCTTTAGCTCATTTTTGATGCTCTAGGTCTCTTTGAGATGCTACCTCTTATCTGTGTCAGTCTGCGTGGCATGGGTAATGTGGAGACAGAGGGGTGCAGTCTGGCCTGAAGCGTGTTATAAGGATGATCTTTCATCAGGTCAGCTCTTTAGAGAGGGCGAGAGGTGATGAGTCAGTCTCCAGACAAAGGTAACAGGTTCGACAAGCACCAGTCACTCACCTGCAGGGAGGCTGACACAGAGCTGGGATTTGAGCGTCCTGTGCTCTTTGCACCACAAATCCAGAGTGAGCTGGGAGCACCACCGAGGGGTAAAAACCTTGTTTTTACCAGCTCAAGTGTCCAGGCACCTCATCTTAAGATGCAAACACAGGGGAAATATTGCTCTTTTCTTTTTTTGACGATTTTGGGCAAGTAATAGACAACTCTTTTGCATCTGGGGAATGAGAACAGTGGAGGCTACAAGAGCTGCAGGACTTTGATGTATTTGCTGCTCTCAAAAGCTGCAGCTTTTGTCAGTGACACCGTGGATTTTTAAACACTATATCATATAGGTCTTGCTGTGTATATAGAGGGGTTGGACTAGATGATCTCCAGAGGTCCCTTCCAACCCCATATCATTCTGTGTTATTGCCAAAACTGAGAGGTTTGGGCTTCGCTCCCACTGAGGTTTTCTCTGTGTGAACCAACTTTTTTGCTGTCTTCTGTTTTTGGTAAAAGTGCAGTTGCCAGATTTGATCCAAACATCTGCTTTTTGCTGCTGGCTTCATATGATTTTATACTCCAGGTACTGAGAAAGCTTTTCCATCTGGTCCTTGGCGAGGCGAGCGCTACCTATGACCTGCTGGTTTACTGGTCCAAATGGGATTATAGGGAGAAACTCGAAGAGAAGATTGCTAAAAAATCTCTTTCCTGTACTCTGGAGAGAGTTTGATGGACACTGCAGTGACATTTCTCAAGGTGGGAGGAAGGAGATGGGTTGCTTACACCTGAGTGAGACACCCAGAAAATACAAATGGAGTAATAGTGTGGCTGGGCATCAGGATTCCTCCTGGCTTTACACAGCACAGAGATTTCCACATTAGTTGCTGTCAGCATGGGGACCCCTTGACATTATTAGGTCAAAGAAAGGTGCTAATCCATCACAGAAAATGGCTCAGCACTTGATTTATATTCATTTATCTTTGCTCTGCACAAATGCTTTGTTCCTTATCCTTCTTTGAATCGGGCCAGCCTAATATATTGGCATCTCAATCATCATTTGGCTCCTGCTGAGATGAAGAAGCGGTGGTGGGGCCTGCGGGGCCGTAACAGTAAATCAATGATTTATTAGTAAGAGTAGGGCAGGAAGGTGAAGAGGATCTGGAAGAAAATAGGTACTTAGGAGTCTGTAGTGTTTTTCTCTTCGTGTTTGTCTGATTATTCCGCCCTGAAGAATGGTAAAACAGCAAGAGTGAAACAAAACCAAGTTATCTTCAGGCTTCAAAGCACAGTATTAAAAAATTGATTCTTTTATCTTTGTATCTCATTATGGTGATCTGGCAATTAGCCCGTGAAGGTACATGTGGAAACGGAATGACTTTGCCCAGGCAGCTACAGTGGGTATCGGGTTCCATGGGGATTGGGAAGAGGAATGTCCAGCTCTGCTGGATCACCCTTCACTCCTTCTGATGTTTGCAGGGAAGGAGCTGAGGGGTGAGAAATGGTGTTGGAGGTTAAAGGATAGAGAGTGTTATGAGTTCCTCAAGACCCTGAATATTTTTAGGAAGAATAAAATATTTCCAGGATAAGAAAGGAGAAGTGGCTCTTACTTATTGGACTGTTTTCCAGAGCTCTCCCATTCTTTCACTAATTCCTTCATTGGACAATGTTTGGGGATTTTTAACTCTTCCTTTCTCACCATCCTTCTCCCATCTATTTCCAGCCTCTCTGAGTCTCCTCTCTGCTCCCTTCCCTTCCCCGTTACACCCCTGTGGTATTTCTTTTTGGAGAAAAAGATGGGTCTAAAGTAAAATCTCAACCCCAAATAAGTTTTGCACGAGGGTTTCAGATCCGAGTGATGTCTCTTGTCTCCTATCCCAATCTTTACTCCCATCTGCATTTTGAAATCCCCTAAACAAAGCTGTAATGCAGTCGCGTTTTAGCCTTTACCAGTTTGTCCTTGTTCTAACAGAACAGTCTCTTATTCAAACTGTTGCTTCAATAATTTGGTGAAAGGAATGGAGTTCTGTTTGAGGAAAAAGGTATTCTTGGATAGTTGAGCCTCCCCCAACCTGCATCTGCCGTGGTTCTGGCTCTTGCTTTCCTCCATGACAAATTTAAAAAGCCTTCTAAGACTTTTTTTTTTCTCTTGGCAATAGTCAAAGCTATTAATGTTACTAGGATATAGCGGTTGCATACAAACAGCTGGATCCAAACAGTGATTACTGATGTGGGATGGGATTATTTCTGTGGTACGGACCCAGGCTTTAAAGTACTTCCATGCTGTGCATCTCTGCCATGCAGCAGTGGGGGTGTTGCACGTTGTCATTGGAGAGAAAATCCCAACGTGGAGCAACATGGTCTGGGTTCAGCAGAGAACCAACAACATAAAAATATGAGTTTTATCTTATAGCCTAATGTATACAGATGTTTTATAAACAGAAGTAATGCTATGACTGTTTATTTAAAAAAAAAAAAAAGTTTTTCTAGCTGTTATGTTGTGAATGATTTTTCTCTGAGAGCCAGTTTTCCATTATTTTCCAAAGAACTGTATGAAGGTTCCCTGTAATCTTAATCTTCGCCATCAGTGTATGAGATGCATATATATTTTATATATTTTTTGCATTTTATATATTTTATATTTTTATGATGCTTTTTTGTTTGCAGTCAGCTTGTGTCCTTCCTCAGATCATCTCCTCCAATGAGTGGGTTGCTGGGTCCTGCTGTTTGAATAGCCACTGACTATGACTATGGGCAAGTTATTTTAGGACAGTGTAATTCAGGATTAGAATCACAGAATGGTTAGAGTTGGAAGGGACCTTAAAGATCATCCAGTTCCAACCCCCTTTTCCATGGACAGGGACACCTCCCACCAGAACAGGTTGCTCCAAGCCCCATCCAGCCTGGTCTTGAACCCCTCCAGGGATGGGGCAGCCACAGCTTCTCTGGGCAACCTGTGCCAGTGTCTCACCACCCTCACAGGAAAGAATTTATTTCTAGTGTCTAATCTAGATCTCCCCCTTCCAATTTAAAATCGTTACCCCTTGTCCTATCACTACATTCCCTGATCCAGAGTCCCTCCCCATCTCGAGCTTTTGGAAGGTACTTGATTACTTGAAAGTTAACTTCCTTCCTGATTTTGACAGGTATTTAGAAGGCCACACAGTTGCAGACAAGCAGGTGGGCACCCCAGAGTTAGTGTCCTACGCCTCAGGTCCCTCAGAATTTCCTGGTGGTGATGGGGACGGGCTGAGATAAAGTGCAAGAAATGCCACTCTATTTTGCAGTTAGCAGCGAGGGTTCTGTAGCATTTAAAGAAAATTATTTGGTTCTCTCTCTGGTCAAAATTGTGGGCACAAAATCAAGACATTATTTTTGCTTATTGTCTGTGAGAACAACCACTTCTGTATTTGGAGCTGTGGTGGCACAAGTGTGTTCCCTCTCTGAGCTGCGCAGTGTTATTCCTCCTGGGGATGTGTTTGTACCATATTGCAAAGCAATGAGAACCTGTCCTGCTTGAAAAAATACTCTCCTTTTTGCTTCTGCCATGAGGCAATTTTTTGCATTTTTTTCATCATCTCACCTCTACAAATAATTATGTTCCAAGTGTCAAGAAAATAATTGCCTGCTATGAAATGGTGTAATTGACTCTTGCGTGCAAGAAGGCTTTCAGAAGATTGCACACTGGCAAAATGAATTGGGTTGAGTGGTTGAATCCATTACAGATATGGTGCATGGTGTGATAAAGATATCAAAATGTATTTTCTCTGCTTAAAAAAAAAAAAATAAATGCAAGATTGAGGTTCTAATTTTCATCCTCTACAGATACCATGTTTAAAAAGGGAAACATGGAAGTGTTTAGAGATTCTTCAAAGAACTATGGCCATCCAGTCTCAGCACTGTAAACATCGCTGCCTTTTGTGCTTATGCAAAAAAAGATGCTATTCTAGAATAAAAATATGGGCAACCTTTTTTTTTGTTTCTTCTTCCGAGCTATTTAGAGTTATAAAACAATGCTGGGGATCCCTTAATCTGAGTGGTTTCCTGACTAAGTATTTATATCTTAATGTAAATGTCTATAAATAATATAGAGGCAACAGCATTCTTTTGAAAACAAAATTCAAAGAGGTACTGTTTGAGAAGGGAATACTTGCTGAGGGCAGTTATATTTAGGGCTCTGATGGAAGTGTACAAGTTATGCTTTTTATACAAACTATAAATGGCTACAACCAAGAGCCTTAGACTTTGAAATGCACTTGGCCCTTAAGCAATGAGAGGGACAGGTCAGAGCCTTGGCCTGGAGTTGTTGGGGTGGCTTTTTTCTGCTACTTTGACAAATATTGCCAAATTCTTACAGCGTGGCTACCCCTAGAGGGTAACATTCAAAAATAGATATTGTATCTCCTCTTGTTTGTATCTTGTGTTGAGCCTTGAAAGGCTGAATCCTGGAAAGAGCACAAGGGTGATAATGATGATGATGAGTAGGTGATGGGGGGGATAAGAATGAAGAATGCAGATGTGAAAATAGAGAGTAAAATAGGTGCTAGAAGCCAGAGCAATTGGCATACGGCATGGAAAAAATCCAAGCACGAATGTAGATGGTTTGAGATGGTCCTTCAGCAGAGTAAAATAGGTGCTAGAAGCCAGAGCAAGTGGCATACGGCATGGAAAAAAATCCAAGCACAAATGTAGATGGTTTGAGATGGTCCTTCAGTACCACACAGAATGGGGGAAATTGGTTGAGATGTTGCAAAGATTGGGGGTGAAATTCAGCCTTTGGTGAATAAGTGGAATTTCTCAATTCCACTTTGGAGTCTTTAAACAAATTGCTCGTTTTTGAAGAGCTCTCCAGGAGGCTTTGGTGTGAGGAACCAGCAAGTTTCAAAATGCTGTCATTAATAAGGGAATGATTTGTATTTTGGTGGGGGGGCAGAACTGCCAAATGCTTCCAAGTGTTTGGTTGAGGAAAGAAAAATTAAGAGGAATAGCTTCTGTTCTGAGAGATAATTGTTCCTGGTCTTTAGTTCTGTCAAGATACTCCTGGAGAGTAAACCCTGTCTAAAGGCATGTGTCAAACACAAACCTTGTTATCTGTGTGGTGGAGGCTTGTGTTTGTCCTCCTCCCAAAAACTTGTGCTCCCTAAAGCGAATATTGGGCTCCAGGCAGTTTTGGGGTAAGAATGACAGAGTTTGTGATTCAGGACCTGCTCACTCACGCCGGGGTCGGTGTGAGCAATTTATTGGAGCTACGCTGACAACGATATTGGAGATTAAACTCTAGGTATCAAATCTACAATATACCATGTGTTTTCTGGTGAGCACGATACACCCACCCTTAGCTTTGTGTTGTCTGGCCGGTGACTCAGGACCTGAATCATCCCTGTCTGCAGGCAGGGTCTGCCTGGGATCATCCCAGCGAGGCTCCAGGCATTGCCCTCTTGAGGTCAGGCTTTATGGTCCCAGGGCCGGGCCATACTTCACTTAGATAAAATTTCAATTTTAGATTAAGTGACAAATGTGTATTTCACCCGGACAAAGTCCCAACTGCACGGCTGGGCATTAGAGGGGTGGTGTTACCCGAGCATAGCTCTTATGATACTCTGATATTTTAAGTCATTAACTGATGTGACTCCAGTCTCGATGTTTATTATTAAGTCACCACAGTTTCTAAAATTTTACCTTAATGACATGTTAACTACAGCCAGGAGAGTCTAACTGGGGCAGATTTTATCTGCTCACCTGTATAAGGACGCCAATGGGTGGGGGTCATATAGAACAAGCTCTTTCATAAGATTACTCTGGACCATCTGAGAAGGGATTTCATGGGATTATTCTGGAGCACTTCCCTGGTCAGCTTCTCCATCTAGACCTTCCCTAAGAAAAGGAACTGGGAGTGACGGAGGATATAAATTTACTATCCTCTTTTTGTGTTTGGCAAGCGTACAGATCATGGGATGTATAAATAGAAGAATTGAACGCAAGTAAAGAGAGGTCATTATGGGATGTACAAAGAGCTCAGTCAGACCACATCTGGAGAACTGGGCATGAGTCAAAGACCATATTTCAGGAAGGACAGTGAACAATAAGGACCGGATTAGAAGAGGGTATTGTAGAGGGTACGAGGGCTCTAGCTGGTGCCTGCAGTTGCTGCAGTCCCGCTGGTTACTCCAAATGAAGCTATTTTTACTGTAAAAGCACCTAAATCGGAGACTTCTAAAGAATTCCAGGGGAAGGGAGAAAGTGATATAAACCTCTTCTCCCTAAGCTTTCTAATCCCCACGATAATGCTACTAAAGGACTCCGTGTTTCTGGAGTTGCTGTTGTTTACCTATTTACCTATCTCTCTCTTTTTTTAAAATAAGGTTTGTTTTTTAGCTTTTATATACTGTTTCTTGTATATCTTTATAGTTTCTTCTTTGTAATTTCTTATAGTACTTTTGCTGTGTTTGTCAGAATAACTGTCAGAACCTCTATTAGGCTTAAATCCATTTTACCTTTCTTAACCCTCTCAGCTGGGAAAAACTTTTCGTATCATAAGCTCCATTGAGATGGAATTCTATGTTGTGACAATATTGTGTCCTTTCACCTCAGAAGTGGCTGTGTCTCAGAGAGCTTTGGGATCACTGAAGGTAAAAAGGGCTATGAAAATGAAAGATGGACTGTGGCTAAGGGAGAAAAAATATACTAGTGATACTTATTGGAAATGAGGAGTCTGCTGAAATGCTGGGTAGCATGAAGGGATAAGATGAGAATGAGAAATGAAGCAAGAACACTGCTTCTGTCATACCACCCTGAACAGGAATCAAGCAATATCCCCATTTTCCAGATAAGTAAACTGGGACACTGAGATTGAGTCAACTGGTTGGGGTTTACACAAAGTTAATGCTAAGTTTTCTGCCTGTTGGACTACAGTCGTTTTTTGGCACAGGGTTCTGGCTTTGTATTTCTTTCACAGTGTTCATAATCTATTTATACCATGCCTCGTAAAACTTTCTCTCTGTTTTTTTCATTGATATTTATAGCCCAAGATGGGCTTTTCTCTTTAATGCACCTTACTCGATCCTGAAAATAATAGCCCTGGAAACGTAGGTGGTTTTATTTTCTCTCTCAGACTAACATTACAAGTCTCGTCTGGGGCTGTGCCTGTCCTCAGACCCTGTGGAGAAGATCCAGTGCCTGGAAAACCACATGTGCAAAATTGTAATGGATGGGCCTAGTTTTAGGGAAGTATTGGTTGAAATACTAGCACACACGCTCCTTCTCAAAAGTGGTCGTAGTTATAGCACTAGGAAGCATTTACAGTTTGTATTTACAGATCATATTCTTAAGTCTTCTATTCTGACATATAAAATAGGTAGCTTAGTTCTACAAGCCTGGACTGAAGCCTCATGGTCGTGCCATTTATCTCAGATCTCCTGATCCAGGTTGTGAGAGTGATGGTTCCGTGTTGGCCGCTTTCATACAGGCGAGGTCTGATGGCCCAGGGATTCTGAACTGGGAGAGCTGGACTTTGCAGAGAGCTGGTTCTGATGCGTGAGCTTTTGGTAGTTGCTGCTTCTCCTTTGGTCTCTGTTTCTCCATCTGAGAAATGGAAACGAGGACAATCACCATCTCATAAAAGCACTGATACCTTTTATCTTGCAAAGTACGCTGCTGCTGCTGCTAAAGATAAAATTTGCTATGCTTTTTGGCAGTCATTAAAATCTAAGCCAAGGATACGTTCCCTTGAGCTGATGTTCAATTAAGCTCTTGGGGCCAAGCCAGGTTAGTGGTTGTCCAGAAGACCACAGGGATATGGAAGTGGATTAATGACTCAATAAATACTGACTCGGTACTAAACCAAGGCCTTTCTCCTACATTTACAGTCATTTGCAATCCTGTACGTTACGGCTGAATTCAACTGTAATAGTTCTTGTAGAAGAACTCTGTTCTTTCACTGCTTTTGGACCGTGAGGTGCTGCAGTCACCTGCACCCCCAAATATGGATAGTGGATTTTGAGAGTGCTTTAAAGCTCCATTTTGGAGTATTTTGATACCCCAAGGTGAACGGGAGTGTCCAAGTTAGGACAGCAGCCGGATGGAGAGATTCAGCTGAGCACTTGCAGAAGATTTTAAAGATCTCTTTCCTCTTGAAGCTCCTCCCTCTTCTGCTTTTCCTCCTGGTTTCAATTACTATTCAATTACTGTTTAATGTGGATGCAGATACAAGCAACTGTGTTTGATTTTTCTTACTGCTGACAGAGACAAACTGAAAGAGATGCCTGCCTGCTTTATAGCAGAAGCCACAGTATTTTCCTATATGTTAGCAATTATATGCATTGTTTCCTGATCACAAGTCTTTTCTCACAATCTATAGCATGACTGTAATTGATTATAGACCCTGATGTGTTTAGATATGAGTCAGTTCTATCAGGAAGACTTTGGTTCCCTGGTGTTTTTTTTTTGGGGGGGGGGGGGGGGAGGATGGGAAGCCTTTGTTTGTATTCTGTCCGAATGATTCTGTCTTACTTGAGAAAATAAAGGAGAGTTGAGCTTTTTCTAGCGGTGGCAGTTCGGCAAGAGGCAAACAGAGCTCCAGGAATTGGCACTAATTCTAGGTGGTGTCCTGTCCTCTGAACTGGTTGGCAAGAGGGAGCTGCAGGGCATTGTGTTGCTCGGTAGAATGGGAAACAAAGAACAAGGAGAGCCTTGAATGCTCCTTGCCATGAAGAATTACAGGACTTTGTGCAAGGTGACAGCCATCCCGCTGTCCCGGCCAAATCCCCATGTGGGAACTGCAGTTGCAATTGGATGAGGTTTTTACCGGGTCCATTGACATGGGTGGGATTTGGCTGCTCGCTGCAGCAGAGGCAGGTCATCTCTATCTGCCTTCAAAATGTTGGCCTTCCAAATCACAGCTCCACTCACTGGGACAAGCTCTTGTTCTCACCTCCCAGAATCTCTCTTAGAGAATTTGTCACAAGCCAAACATTGCAAAACTTCACTCGTGCTGGAGACCAAACCCAATTTTTCTTACTTCTACATTTCTGTAGCGTATTCACAGCAGTTCTGATTTGACATGTATGTTTTTCTGTGCTATTAGGGGCTTTTAGAAACAATTTTTTTCTTATAAAGGCGATCCTGAATTTTCTGGGGCTTTCCATTGTGGTTGTTTTGGCCAAATAGACACTTGTTTCGTGTTGTTCTAATTTGTCTCATGGTTGTGTTCAGTAACGATCGCCACTGGTTGAGGTGTGATGCAAACATAATGCACAGAGAGAATCCTTGCCCATGAAACCTGTTTTTATTCTGGCTGAAGGGAGAAATCAATACACGTTGTATTGTTTCATAGACTAGGTTTATCAAAAAAAAGGCATTTTTTCTGTGTCCGTAGTTTATAGTGTATGTCCTTATTCCTAATTATATTCCTGATTCTTTGCCTAACCTGTCATGAATAAAGGCAGTGAGTTCTGAAATAAGGGAATTAGTATCCTGGGCAATATTTGTGAGAAATCCCAGACACAGAATTTGAGTACTTACCAGACAAGTCCCTTTGGCCTTTTGCCACTTGTGAGTGGCCCCATCATAACCTCCAGCCATCATGCAAGTGTTGGAAACTCATCCAATGGCTGATGAGTTAATCAGTAGGAAGTTGTCTCCCGACGTGAAGGATTTAGATTAAAGTAGAGAAAGCACAGAGAAAAATCATTACAGAGAGGTAAAAATGAGGGCTGGTCCTTTTTCATCAATGTAACATGCGAACAGCACAAAGTGTGAAGCAAGAAAGCTGGAGAGGGACTTTGTTACAAGGGCATGTGGTGATAGGATGAGGGGTAATGGCTTCAAACTGGAAGGGGGTAGATTTAGATGAGACATCAGGAAGGAATTCTTGACTGTGAGGGTGGTGAGACACTGGAACAGGTTGCCCAGAGAAGCTGTGGCTGCCCCATCCTGGAGGGGTTCAAGGTCAAGCTGGATGGGGCTTTGAGCAACCTGGTCTGGTGGGAGGTGTCCCTGCTCAGGGTAGGAGGGTTGGAACTGGATGATCTTGAAGGTCCCTGCCAGCCCAAACCATTCTACACTTCTATGATATCATGGGTACTTCAAAAATTACTTGAAATAAGGTTTTTAAACATTCAAATCTTAGAAGATAATTCAGGTAAAGGTCTGCAATTGCTTGTATCGTGATACCAAAACAGCAGAACTTGATGCCAGCCTCTGGGTTATCCTCTTCCCTGGAGGTGTTCAAGACCAGGCTGGATGGGGCTTTGAGCAACCTGGTCTGGTGGGAGGTGTCCCTGCCCACAGCAGGGGGTTGGAACTGGATGATCTTGAAGGTCCCTTCCAACCCAAACCTTTCTATGATTCTATGACTTATCACTGGATGTTCAGGGTTCCTTGAAGAACTTGCCTTGCTTGAAGACCAGGCTGATTGCCCAGCTTGAGGAAAGCTCTGCACAGCCCTGCTACTCCTGGGAGCAATCACAGAGTGGCCAAAGCTCTCAGCAGATCTCCTGCACCTCTTAACAGCAGAAAGATGTCCAAGAGTGTGAACAGACTTTTCCCTGGACCTAGCTGAGCCTGTGGAAACATTTTCAGTTGCTATGAAAAAGCCTCAAGTTACAGACAACAATTTCAAAATCTTTCAGCAAGCAGAATAATTTGAGTTTAAGGAACTGCTTAACTGGAATTTCACCCAGTCGTGACTGCCTTTTAAGATCGTTGGCAAGAAGTACCCACAAACAGGTTTCGTGTATGAACTGAGGTGGAATAACTACGCCTTTATTTCCAGCTGCTATTTCAAAGGCTATGGAAATATCAGAAACAAATTGTTATCCAGCCGTGCCTTCATGGCAGCGCTACGAACCTGCTTTCAATTGGGCTGCTGCAGGGTGTTGCCTCACACCATCCAAGAGGTGACTTCTTTGCTCCTCGTGCTCTTGAGCTCTGATCCAAGCCACGCTCAAATTAATAGGTTCTTGCTAACTTCACCTGGGCTCAGATCCTGTACTTAAAACCCTGGTTAATTAAAAAAAAAAAAGAAAAATGGAGACCAGAATGCCAGGATACGGCCAGGGATGTTGTAGGAAACACAACGGAGCCCACATCAGAGAAAATATTGTAAGAACAGTGGTGTGCATGCCTGAATGGTTCGTTCCTGCACGGTAATTACGTGCTGTTTCACATTGTTGTTTTGTGGGGAAAACACATTCTTGAACGTCAAGAAATAAATCGGCAGCTTTAACCTTGATTTCAAACAGAGAGAGTGTTTTGACGTGAATTGATTCACTTCAATTACAGTTTTGCTTATTTAGCTAGCTGTGATTAAAACCAGCCTTGCCACAAATATAAAAATACAGAAATGGGGATGCCAGATAGAAAATAGGAATTGCCCTGATGGTTTATACCAGCGTGACGCCTTCTGGCTGCAGACTTCTCCACTGGGGTGGGAGGAGAGCAGGTACCACCAGTTGGGGCACGAGTAGTCAGCTCGATGCAGTTGTCTCTGTATTTAAACAACGTGCTTTTAATTGGTATTAAGTCCTGTTCCTAATTATAATATCAGTGGGCAGAGCTTGGCTGCAGATGTCCCTGTGCCTGAATCTCTGATCTGAAGAGCAAAAGATGATGGGTTTCCATCTCTGCACAGCTACTGCAACTGTGTGGAAGAAGAAATCCCAGGGCATAGTAATGGTGGGGTACGTTCTGCTTTGCTGCCCATTCGGTCACTGCTGTCCATCTGTCTCAAAAAAAGTGTCAAAAGGGATGTTTTCTCATTCCCAGGCCTTGCTCCTACCTAAGTGGGACCTGCCAGAGGTGGGGAGCCTTTGGGAAATCCTACCTGTGTGTAACGAGGGCCTGAGTCATCCCAGGGAAATGCCACCCCAGGGAAACTCCCCAGTGGCATCATCGGGCTCTGGCACCTGGCCAGAGTCTGGGAAACTTCCTTATTTCTCTCTCCTACACAGGGGATATTCCTCAGCTCTGCCGAGGCAGATGAGAACATAAATCTTGTCCGCAGATATCTGGTATGAGTAATTTTTCCAAAAGTAAATAAATCATCCCCGTTTCCTCTTACCCACAGCACCTGGCAAACTGCTAACTGAAAAAAACTGAGAAAACGTTGTCTCATTTGTGAGCCAACTTAAATCCTGCTACAAATCTTTATTTTTAATTCCTTGTTAGAAAACAGAACCAACTGAAACTGGCTGGCAGAGGAAATGCCACCCCCCTGGCTTTATTTCCCCCCCGGCTCTGCCTGGCTTAGGACTGTAACTGCCAGTTTCTGTTTTCGCCTCTGTAGAATTATGTGCCTCTATTTGAAACTTTTGACAAATCAGTCTATTTTCATTCTCCCTCTGCCATAAATTCAATCCATATGTCTTGAAACATCCTTTCATAGCTTTAACATGGCAAAGGAAGTGGCTCCGGCTCTGTATGGGAGGCCGGAGTGTATTTAAAGCGAGCTCTTCTCGTTTGCATGCACTGCTTCTGTTAGCTCTTAAAGCCTCGACTTCCTAATTATTCAGGTTACAGAGGGCATTGGCAGAGTTTTCCCCCTGAGCTAACAGCGATGTACAGTGAAGAAGTGCAACGGGGATAAATCGTTCCCTTATCCTCCAAAATATCCAGGAAGTTTTTGATGCAGCCCTTGGCGTTACCACCAAGCAGGATGCGAAGCGGATGTGAAAAAGGGTTGGGAGAGATCAATTCGGCGTAAAATTTCAAAAGAAAACCTCAAGACAAAAGCAACAAAGCTCTTCAGCCGTTCAGCTGGCAGGGGTTTGTTTGCCAAGAAGCCACAGCACCTACGTGACAGGAGGTCACTGCAATGGGTGTAAAATGTCTCCACAGCTGAGGCTGAACCGGGGTCAGAAGGTGAGGCTGGGAAGGAAACGTGGGTCTAAGCTGGAAGATACTGGTCTGGCTGTGCATGGATCAAAGCTGGAAAATCAAAAATACAGGATGCAGCAGGGTAAAAGCACAGGCAGTCATGGCTGTGAGTGTCCTTGTCTGAAATCACAGAAAATTTGGGCTGGGGCATACTCGGATTGTGGGATAGACCCGTAATTAAAAATATGGGAGCAACTGAACACAACTGGGATCCCCGGTTCAAGAAGGACAGGAAACTGCTGGAGAAGGTACAGCAGAGGGCTATGAAGATGATGAGGGGACTGGAACATCTCTCTGATGAGGAAAGGCTGAGGGACTTGGGTCTTTTTAGTCTGGAGAAGAGAAGGCTGAGGGGGGATCTGATCAACACCTATAAATATTTAAAGGGTGGGTGTCAGTAGGATGGGGACGGTCCTTTTCCAGTGGTGCCCAGTGACAGGACAAGAGGAGGTGGGCACAAACTTGAACATAGGAAGCTCCAGCTAAACATGAGGAGGAACTTCTTTCCTTTGAGGGTGGCAGAGCCCTGGAAGAGGCTGCCCAGGGAGGTGGTAGAGTCACCATCCCTAGGAATTATTTAGAAGATGGGTAGATGTGTTGCTGAGGGACAGTGGTGGTTTGGGCAGTGTTACATTGGTGGTTGGACTCAATGATCTTAAAGATCCCTTCCAACCAAAACCATTTTATGATTCTATTCAACTAATGGATTTCTGGGAGAATCCAGGGGAGGTGATATTTTTTTGGCTCTCTGTGTTGCGCTGACTTGCATTGCGGCCGCAGATCTGCCACGCTCGACCAAAGATAAGGGGTGCAAAGGATGGTGGGAGGGGGTGGGGGGTGTTAATGCTCCCCTTTTAGAGACCACCTGCATCTTAATGTGAGACAGTATGTCAAGTTTTTTATAGCATCCTTGGTCTTTGCTGCCATTCCCAGCCAATTCACCCAAATGATCTCTAATTTGCCAGCAATGGCAATGAGTTATCAGGTCCAGCAGGTCCAGAGAGGTGATTCTGCCACTTTGCTCTGGTGAGACCTCACCTGGAGTATTGTGTGCAGGTCTGGAGCCCTCAATATAAGAAGGACATGGACCTGATGGAGAGGGTCCAGAGGAGGTCCACTAAAATGATCAGGGGGATGGAGCACCTCTGCTCCGAGGACAGGCTGAGGAAGCTGGGGTTGTTCAGCCTGGAGAAGAGGAGGCTCCGGGGAGACCTAATAGCAGCCTTCCAGTACCTGAAGGGAGCCTACAGGAAGGCTGGGGAGAACCTGTTTAGAAAGGCCTGCAGTGACAGGACGAGGGGCAATGGCTTCAAGCTGGAGGGGAACAGCTTTAGACTGGAGATGAGGAGAGGGTTCTTCACTGGGAGGGTGGTGGAGCACTGGAACAGGTTGACCAGGGAGGTGGTTGAGGCCCCATCCCTGGAGATATTCAAGGTGAGGCTCAACAAGGCCCTGGGTAACCTGGTCTAGTTGGGGGTGTCCCTGCTGACTGCGGGGAGGTCGGACTAGATGACCCATGGAGGTCCCTTCTGGCCTGGGAAATTCTATGATTCTAGGATTCTAGGATATGCAAAAAATTGGATGGGGTCCCAATTAACAACTTCCCCAAACTGCTTGCAAATCCGTTCGATGATTCTAGGATATGCAAAAAATTGGATGGGGTCCCAATTAACTGCTTGCAAATCTGTTCATTCTGCTCAGTCGCTGCGTATTAATGCCCCCGTGTGCAAGAAGAGAAAATGGATGGAAGGAGAGTGTGTGTGTGTGTGTGTGGTTGAAGCGTGTGTGCGATGTAATTATCTTTGCTAATCTCTCTGTCTCGCAGAGGGGTGATTTATGGCCATGAAAATATCGCCAACCTTCAAACGTGTGGGCGTCGTTTGGCGTATCCAGAGGTTCATGCATGTAGAAACCACCGTCTGTGCGTGCGGGTTCAAAGCCCTGGCACGGCCCCCCCTGGTTTTGTTTTCAGAGTTGCAGAGGTTTGCAGCTCCCGTTTACCTTAGATGGAGGCTTTGAGGTTGATCTTCCACACCTCCGAAAAATCAGGCCTTTCCAGGCAGCGATCTGCATACAGCTGTTCCCCACCGAGCTGCCTGTGCACAGCCGCCTTGTTGTATAAACAACATTAGAGACTTCGCTAAAGCTTTTCATGTAGTTTTATCTCAACTGCAATTTGTTTCTAGTTTTTCAAGGCCGTGGAAGCATCCAGCCTCACCCTCTGCAGCCTGGTTTCACCGTTTCAGCCATTCCGATGGTATTTACGGCACTGTTTGACTTTATTTGAACTGTTCAAAAGACCTCAAGTGCCCCAAGAAGGGTGCAGATGTGTTCAAATTCTCTGTTTCTCCTATCAGTAGAGATTTGCTTTTTGGCTTCTCTGACTTCAGGTGTTCCTTGCTCTCCTCCCCAGGTGTCCTGTCCCTGCCTGCCTACTTCAGCCCCTACAACGACGGCTCCGTGAGCAGCGATGGACGGGCTGATGCTTATGCCCAGCTGGAACTCCGAACTTTAGAGCAATCTCTGTTGGCAACTTGTGTTGGGAGCATCTCTGAACTGAGTAAGTTTTGGGTATAAGCAACCGTGGGGTTCTCTCAGGGAAGCAGGAGAGCCAGGCCCGTTGCCGTTGTTGACAGTTGCGTAAGATTTAATTGTCTCGTGGTGCTGTTTATGAAATTTCATTAGGCTACTTTATATTTAATTCCCCTCGGAGATGTATAAGATGTGGCTTTTCTTGCCTTTTGGTAAGTGGTGTTCGTGCCAACAGAAGGTGGATGCTTTTGCTTAGATGCCTCTGGAGGTTTTCTCATGCTCTTGTGGAACACAGCACCTCCCTCAGATGGCAAAGAGGGTTCTCTTTGTTAGGGTTTGTGCGGTGGAAATGTCCAGGGTGCAGGATAGTCAAGGAAAAGCTTTTTTGGTTACTTAAAAAACAAAAAGCAGCGAAAAAAAAAATATCTGAGAGCACTTTGGTAACAAAAACGTGTTCAAACCCTTCTTTTTTACTGCTAACCAAATGAAATGTTCCATTCCTAGACTACTCAAAAGCCCCTTTAAAGTAAACAAAAATGATTTGTGTTTTCCCGGTCTACTTTTCCCTTGCAACATTTCTGCTGGCATCGCTTTCTTAGTCTCCACCATCTGAATGCTAATGAATATCAGGGCCAGCGAGGAGTTTGTGGGTTTCACCATTTATTTTGCAACCTGCCTTAATTTGAGGTTTTCAAATTCCTTTAACACACCTCTATTTATCCTGGAACACAAGAGAACATTTGTAGCATGGGCCCAAGATTGAATACAGCTTCCTCTCTCTCTTCCCCCATCCCTGCTTTGGCCAACTTGGTCATTACATCTAGTGAATAGATCTCCTGATACAGTTGCCTACTTTTTTTTTTTTTTTTAAATTAAAAAAAAAAAAATGTTGCTGCACGTTGCCAGAAAAATAAAGAGAGTGAGTGTGCAAAGGAGAAGGAACGTTATTCTGAGCTGAAAATTTGAATTCCAGATGCATTTCTGCTATAACTGCACAGATTTCTGTGTTAGTACCAACGCTGGAGGATTCATGATGCTCTCGTAAAACGTTGGGATCCTGGAGGGTCGAGAGCTACTGAAGTGGGAAGGCAGAGATGTTAGAAGGTTTTTCTGAAGTGGATCTTTAAATTGAATGTACACCAAAGGAGTGGCACAGCTTCACATTGCAGACTGAGATATTTTTAATCCTCTATCAATCTGAACCACTAATAATATTATTATATTCAGACATAGAGTAGCTTTGTGGGGGATTCTCTCCCCTTGGTTTAGCTGCAGGTTATTTAGCAAATTCAGTGTATTGCTGTTAGATATAAATGAACAAATAATAACTTCCTAAGAATTTCAGAGGGAGGTGTGGCTAATTGATATGTGGCACAGCAAAGTTCAGGTCGCTTTCTCAGGAACCACCAGCTTTGTGATGGGGCGACTGTTTCAGTTCCATCCTTTCCCAGTATTGTAACTGTGGGACACAATAGAGTAGCATTTCCTCTGAGAGTTTTAGGGGACTGTAAAACATAAAGCAACAGGGGATTCTCCCAAGGAAAAAATAGATTCCAGCTATGTATAGTAATCTGTAGTAATCGTTCAGTCCCACTACTCAAAGAAGTAGGGTCTGAAATCTTTATGGCCAAGCTCTTGAGAGTTTGTAGCGCCACAATAAAAGAAGAGTAAACAGGGTGTGCCCAAAGCCAAGCTTATTACACAAAGACCAGCTTTATGTGCCTGAAGCACTGCTGTCCTGGGGTCATTGCGCTGTCAACTTTTTAAAACTCTGCAGTCTTAAAATCCTTTCCGAGTAGGAACTGTGTAATGCTGGTCACCTTCTTCCAGGCCCCCTCAAGTCCCCCAGTGCCCTCACACAGAGGCAGGTTGGCTCCAGTTCAAAGACCAAGAGGACTGAGCAGCCCAGAAAGCTCCCGGATTGAGCTTCTTACAAGGCTCAGGGGCAAATTTCTGGCAAGTTGTGACAGTTGGCGTGATAAAGATTGGCTTTTTAATAGGAGAGTCAGGTCTTGTTATCCTGGAGAAACCTGCAGCTAGAGAGAATGAGAGAAGCAGACCCCGAAGAGAAGGGATTTCTCTGTTGAAATTTCTCATTAGTTTGTCACAAGTGCCTGGGTGGGAGGGTAGAAAGTCATAACCCAGTTGAAAGAAATGGGAACAATCTCTCAACATAAAATAGTGATGCTATAAAGTATTTGTACTGGTGTTACTGGCCTTGCCTTGTAAAATCTGTGCTCTCAGCTTGGGCCGTGGACATTTTACAAAGATATCAGTAGTTTTTGTAGGCAGGAAAGAAACTGATACATGTGATTGGAAAAAGAGAAAACCAGCACTAAAACGAGGTAGAAAAATCACTCTAAAGCTGTGGTTCTGAATATATGGTGACTGAGAGAAGTTTTGTTCTCTATTTTCTAACTAAAACTTGTCGTTGGGAAGAAAGTTAAATTTCCCATGCAGCAACCTGCAAAGTGGCAGCTTGAGGAGACCTTATGCCTTTGCAGAGGAAAAAGAAATACGTGCACACAAAAGACACTTCTCTGAGCTGCGAGACATTTTATTTAGTTCCCAAGGTGTACTCAAGAGGGCTGTGGATGAATAATAAAGGGGTGCTTTTCCATTCTTCCTCTTTGTGCAGGTGATTTGGTGTCCCGAGCGATGCACCACATGCAGTGCCTGAACACCATCCGCCCAGGGATGAGCCCCATCCGGCAACCCCGGCAGCAGCAGCCCATCTCCTGGTCCCCCGATGCTCTCCACACCCTCTACTACTTCCTACGCTGTCCTCAGATGGAGTCCATGGAGAACCCCAACCTCGACCCTCCGAGAATGACCCTGAACAACGAACGGTACGTAGGGGTTGGCCAAGTCTTAGTAGGCAGGGAGTTGGCCAACTGTTAGTAGGCAGGGAGTTGGGCTGAGAAGGTCTCCTTCTGTAGAGTCACCGCGTGTGCATGTGGGATGCTACCTATCAGGCATCAGTTATTCCTGCAGTCACGCCAGGTTACGTTGTCAGCCCTGCCAAGTTTACGAAGCCTTGGAATTGGAACTGGAAAGTGAGCTGTTTTTTCATGCAATCTTTCCGAGCGAGGCATATACTCTGTGCTGCCAACAAGGCTTGTCTAGAGACGCTGCCAAAAGTACATGTGGTTGCCTAAAGCAGTAAAGACCTTACCAAAGAAAATGTTACCTTCTGAATGGTGCCAATTAACAATTGTCATCGTTCTTGGGAAAAGCAATGTGGAGAGGTTCGAAGGGATTTATGAACATCCTTCTAAAGGATTACTTCAGTTGATGCTGTGTGTCTGGTATAGAAAGAAACTTATACAGGAAGCCAATAACTAAACAGAAAATGCAGTGGGTCTCCCTACCTTCTGCCAGCATCATAACTGACTCTGAAAGTAGGCCCATTATTAGAGCGGGTCAGAAATTTTCCAGCGGGATGTTTTTTCTGTTAGAAACCTCCCTGGTTTCCTTCCTGCCCAGCTCCTTGGCCGTCTGCCTGACAGGCTGGTGGCAGCGCAGAGCTGAGGAGCCCTCGGAGCTCTGGCCACAAGTTGAGTTCCTTGACGGGTCAGGCAGCTCCTCAGCTCAAAGGGAGACCGATAGCTGCCCACCTTCCACTTGCATCCTGCAGGGACACCCAGGCCTCTCGGAGCTTGTGAGGTTTCCCCAGTTTGAAATGCATAGCCAATTGTGTAATTATTTCAGAATAAATGGGAAATTGTGGTTTCTGATTAATGCTTTCTAGTATTTGTAATCACTTGCTCCTTGGACATCGTTTAGCCTGCTGGACATCAGACCAGCAGGAGAGTCAGGTCTTGTTATCCTGGAGAAACCTGCAGCTAGAGAAGGAATGAGAGATTCTCTCTCTCTATCCTGGCCCTTCCCAAAAGCAGCCCGTTGTTGGGAAGCTTTGTAGTGTAGTGAGGTGTGGAAGCCTGGGGTGGAGGCCACATTGACAAACCAAAAAAAAAAAGCAAGGTGCTTGTTGGACAGGTGAGCAGGGAAAGGAGAACATCTCTGTAAATAGTGTGGTTTCTTCTTCCCACCTTGGGCTTTACTGCACTGAGCCCCAGCTTCTAAAGTTGGTATGAAATCATGGTAGCATACAAAGAATCAATTCTTAAAATTCATTCTAAAAAAAAGCTACAAAAGTTAGACCTGTCCCTCTTCTTCCTTTCTTCTTCTGCAAGTGTGGGGATTATGGTGTTTTTTCCTCTGCTCCATGCTTGTCCCACCTTGGGCTTTACTGCACTGAGCCCCAGCTTCTAAAGTTGGTATGAAATCATGGTAGCATACAAAGAATCAATTCTTAAAATTCATTCTAAAAAATACAAAAGTTAGACCTGTCCCTCTTCTTCCTTTCTTCTTCTGCAAGTGTGGGGATTATGGTGTTTTTTCCTCTGCTCCATGCTTGGTAGCCTGTTTTGGGGGTTTTTTTTTTTTGAGACATTTCCTGATTGTTCTCTGAAGACCACACTGTCTTCAGCCTGCACATTTCTGATGCTGCAGGTCAACCTTTCCTGGCTGATTTCAGCAACCCTAAAGGCTTCTTGTAGCTGCCTTCACCACCATGGGAGCTGTGGCTGATGGCTTCATGGCCAGAGCTTGGCTGGTCAGGAGTGAGAGGACCTCTTGATAGATTGAACTGTCTCCTTCTAAAGCTCTGAATTTTCAGGTCAGGGTGCAGAAAAATATACTGGACAGAAGGCAGCCTCTATAATCTGAGTGCTGGTAAGTTACTTTAGATTAAGGGAAACTTCAAATGAGGAGAAAAAGATGAAGTTGTCACTCCTAGGCTGCCTGTTCTGCTACAGTATTCTGCATGTGGCTGGTCTGTGTAGCTCCCTCCACTCACCATTTGTTTGCATTTTCTCTTGGTTCCTGAACCATCTTTCTGCACTTTACTGTAGTTTGTACTGAACAGACCCCTTTGGGGTCTCAGTAAAAAAGGTTGTCTTTCTGTTTGTCCGATGCTCCCCCAAAATCCCTTCGAACAGAACAATCTGTGAGCAGAACTGTAGCATCAGAGAGAGAGAACTGATGAACACGTGTGGAGAACCAAGAGGAATTAAGTTGAATAAAACAGGAATAGGAAGAGGCACGGCTGCACAACTTGGAGCTCTGGGCTCACTAATCTTAATCAAATTCCCTACCCAGTGCAAGATGGTTTATTTTGCATTTCATGTTTGCACACTGTGCAAAAAAAACCGAGTTTTTATGGGGCCAGGTTCTGTAAAGTTGTACCACTAGTTCCCACCCTCGTACAGCTGAAGCTGCTAAACAGCTTGTATCAGAAATGTAGATGAAGCTATTTTGTGTTGTGCTCTTTTCAGTACTCTTCAGTGTAATGATGTTACCGCAGCTACTTGTTTTGTACACTGGGGATAATAAATGAGTTAGATCAGGAGGGCAGTTATCTCTCCAATTGCTCCCAAACAATGCTCTTCACATGGTTCACTGGAGGGTTTTTGGAATGCAGGCTGCAACTCTATTCTGTTTTAAAATCCGCACTAGATCCTGTAACAGCTGGTGTAAGGGAAATTTCTGCCATTTCTTTCTGACCAGTACTTAGCTGTAAAGGAAATTAAAGAGGATATATTAAAATGGAGTAAAAACTGACATTAGGGGGGAAAAAAACAGAACTGGAAGACTATCAGTTTAAACAATTGGCTATGAAACCTGGAAATAAAATTAATAGTGCCCGGTATACCAGAAATGAACCTCCAACCTTACCTTTCATTTGTTCTAAGATGTATTTGTGTGTGTCTTACTGCATTCGCCTGTGCACATATTATTAAGCATAACCAGGGGGATAAATATTGCTGGGAGCATTTTTTCAGAGGAGATAGTTTACTCTTTCCTTGCTTAAAAGGAGAGATGGTCGAGCGTGTATGATGCCAGACTCATGGCATGATTGATGGGGGCACTGATTCACCTAGTGTGACCTGGCAAAGCTGTGCAGCCCAGGTTTGGGCTCTAGAGAGGCCTCTTTAGAGAGGCAGATAGAGGACCTTTCTGTTCTGGCCTCCAAAATGAATGATTTGTGAATGTGGGTGATGGAATGTGAATGATTCAATAGATTGAAACTCTGGAAAGTTTGTGGGTTGGTTATATCTGGTTCTGATACTTAACTCCAGGTAAAGGCGCTGAAGCAGAAGGAGAGGAGGCAGAATTAGAGAGAAAGCACCCAGGCAGTGTGAGTAAAACATCTGAAACATAGAATCACAGAATTGTCTGGGTTGGAAGGGACCTTTAAGATCATCTAGTCCAACCATTAACCTAACTTGGATAAAAAACCCTCACAAAACCATGTCACTAAGCTCCATGCCAACCCATCTTTTAAATACCTCCAGGGATGGTGCCTCAACCACTTCCCTGGGCAGCCCATTCCAAGGCTTAATAACCCTCTCAGTGTAAAAATTTTTCCTAATCTCCAATCTGACCCTCCCCTGGCACAACTTGAGGCCATTTCCTCCTGTCGCCTTGCCTGTTCCTTGGGAGAAGAGACCGACCCCCCCGGCTACACCCTCCTTTCAGGGAGTTGGAGAGAGTGAGAAGGTCTCCCCTCAGCCTCCTTTTCTCCAGGATGAACATCCCCATCTCCCTCAGCCTCTCCTCATAAGACTTGTGCTCCAGACCCCTCACCAGCTTCATTGCCCTTCTCTGGACCTGCTCCAGCCCCTCAATGTCTTTTTTGTGGTGAGGGGCCCAAAACTGGACACAGCACTTGAGGTGGGACCTCACCAGTGCCAAGTAGAGGGGGACTCCTGTACCCCACAGCACTTGAGGTGGGACCTCACCAGTGCCAAGCAGAGGGGGACTCCTGTACCCCATGGGCAAATGCAGCTGCTTCTGTATGACCCACTTGGAACCCTAAAATGACCGTATTTGCTGCACGGCCTCACCAGCTTCATTGCCCTTCTCTGGACCTGCTCCAGCCCCTCAATGTCTTTTTTGTGGTGAGGGGCCCAAAACTGGACACAGCACTTGAGGTGGGACCTCACCAGTGCCAAGTAGAGGGGGACTCCTGTACCCCACAGGCAAATGCAGCTGCTTCTGTATGACCCACTTGGAACCTTAAAAAGACCATATTTGCTGCACGGCCAGTAAACCATCTGCTGTTTGGTGTCAAGTAGGCCACCTGAGGAAGCGTTTTGCAAATACAGAGTGCCACTTGTGCAATACTTTGGCAACTAAATTAGCCCCTGAGGTGAGAACAAGCTGCTTCCCTCCGCACCGATACACCTCCTGCCCCGGAGGCTGAGAGCTCAGCTGCAGCATCAGAGAGCGCGTCTGGCTTCGGTGTGGCAAGAATCATAGAATCATTGAGGTTGGAAGAGACCCTTGGGATCATCGAGTCCAACCATCTCCCCTACTCTACAAAGTCCTCCCCTACACCATGTCCCTCAGCACTGCATCTAAACGGCCCTTAAACACAGCCAGGGATGGTGACTCCACCCCCTCCCTGGGCAGCCTGTTCCAATGCCCGACCACTCTCTCTGTGAAAAATTCCTTCCTAATGTTCAATCTAAACCTCCCCTGTTGGAGCTTGAAGCCGTTCCCTCTCGTTCTGTCACTAATTCCCTGTGAGAAGAGACCAGCACCAACCTCTCTACAGTGTCCTTTCAAGGAGTTGTAGAGAGTGATGAGGTCTCCCCTCAGCCTCCTCTTCCTCATACTGAACAGCCCCAGCTCCTTCAGCCGCTCTTCATATGATTTGTCTTCCAGGCCCTTCACTAGTTTCGTTGCCCTCCTCTGCACTCGCTCCAGCACCTCCAGATCTCTCTTGGATTGAGGTGCCCAAAACTGGACACAATACTCGAGGTGTGGCTGTCTCTGCTGGGCAATAAGATTTTCAGAGCTTCTCGGAGATCACAGCCCATGTTGTGTCAGAGGGCAGACAGCGTGGTTTTAGCCCATGAAGCGTGAGCAGACGCGTGGAACTCCCTCTCTCACTGCTCTGGTTCTGCTCTGGGTTTTTTCCCCTCGCTTATGTCAGGCTGGCTGAGCTGGGGAACGCTCCGTGGTGTGAGATCATGTCCCGGAGTAACAGAGAGTGTTTGCTGGGATTGTTTGGGATACAGTGACTTGAGAAGGGCCATCCAAAGGTAAACAAAGATTCTTTCTCCCTTCTTCGCTTTTTTCCAAGTGGAACATAAAGCATTTGTCTTATTTTTAATGGTGTGTCAAGGCGAGAATACTCTCTCTGAGATACTTAGGGAGTATTTGTCTGCTCCCCAGAGAGCACAAATCAAGGTCAATATTATAGTCTCATTTTACACTGCATGGACTAGTCTACCCTTGGCCAAGAGAGTGGTCTGGCCTCAAAGCTGGGAAAAGACACCACTGACTGCCCTCATCCTATTGCTTTGGTTATCACGTGTGTACAGTGTTTGCTGTAGGAAAGTTAACATGATCTAATACCTAAGAATAGCCAAAAAAGTTGGATCCTGCTTCCTTGTGTGGCTGAGTGTCTGTGTGTCTTTGGTAGGCTGATTTTCCTCCTTTACCAGCTACCCTATTAAAAAAACCCTCTATAAATTACGTTTGCCTATTGTTGATCTTGTTGGCCTCTAGAACATTCTAAAAGTAATTCCAGGCTTGTCCATCAGAGCCCACAGATCCAGCCGTGTCAGACCTTTCTGAGCTCTCCATGTTGCAGACGTGCCAAGTTTTACACATTGTCTGAGTTTCTGCTGCAGTATTTTATTCCAAATGTCGATGAGTATAAAACAATTTACATCAGCAGAAGCACACAGACTGTACCCATCTGACTCTGCTGGGGAAAATCCAGTAAAAAGGCTCGTGAAATTCCAGAGCTGATGTCGGATTTGTTGGCTGCCAACAGGAAAATTTGGGGCTTGCCACTTTGTTGGAAATTCGCAGCTCTTCAGCTGGAGAAGCTGTGGACACTGCAAGAAGCTGACTGCAATCATGCAGTGGGCCACCTCATAAGGAAAGAGAGAGCTTCATTCCGTTTTCCACGTGCAGGTGTGTAGAAGGCTTCTCCCAGATTTGCTCCTTCTCCAGAGGAGTCTGTTTTGTGCTGTGATTGTAAACCTGGGCTCACTCAGTCTCCCCCTTGATGCATGAAATGCTTTGGAAAGGCTGCAGCTCCTTCTGCTTTCAGCTGGATGGTGGCTTTTATCTACAGGGTTCAAAAGGGACCTAAGACTTTTTCTTCTTCTAACAGTTCTCCTATTAAATCTGTCACCTCCCGTGACCCAGGGCCCATGGATAAGTGTGCAAACTGTATTTTTCAGTAGGGTCAAGGAAGAGAAATGGTGTGGTCCCTACCCTCCTGTGCCACGTTAGCTGGGCAGCAGGAAGGAGCTGAGCTGTCTACTTGGGGTTTCTCTCTGTGGAATGTTTCCAGCAAAGCCTGCTCTGAAACGTTATTTATTGGGAAAGGATGAGAAATGCACCTCGTGCTGCCAGAAGAAAAGGTTGTAGCCCTTTCATGCTATTTTTGAGTGCTGTTTGCTCAAATGCTACATTCTTCCAATATTTGAGCTATTGATTCAAATCTTCATTAGCTAGAGCACTCGGTTATTAATTTTTTTCTCTTGTGGCATATAATCCAAATTTACTCTGACTAGCATGGAAACCACAGGTGGGTCTAAATCAATAGTTCCTGCTACAGCGTCAAAATCCTGTCCAAGCATCCCTTGATTCAATTGTGATCAAGTTTGCATCTTGACTCTTAGACTTAAATGCTCTTGCTCAGACCAGACTGAGTAGAGCGGTGGCCTCGCGACCTTCTTTTATCTTATATACTTTGTAAAATTCAGTCTGTCCTCAGATACCTCAGGGACGTGCCAGTGACTTCTTCTGAGAGAAGAATCATCTCCGAGCAGCGTGTGCATCCTCTTCCCTACAGCGCTCCTTCCAGGAGTCTTCTCCTGTAGTTTCCCTATCAAGTGTCTAGCAGTGATGCAGAGACCCCCGTGCTATGGCTATTTCTAAATCCCCAGTGACCACCTGATGAAGATGAGCCTCCTCATCAGATTTTCTAAATTTCACGTTTGGAAAAAAAACATTACTTTGATCTTACTTGGTGCTTTTTGACTTGATGATCTCTAGGGTGCATCGTTAGAAATAATTGGAGCCTCCAGCTCTTTCCCTCACGGTTAGCTGCTTCCTTCCCGTCTTCAAAAACACAAGCACAACTAAATCTTCATTCTGAAATTGCTTGAGATGGGAATGATTTGGTCAGGTGGATCAAATTTATGCAAAGATATCAATTTGTATTAGAGAGAGTACTAACATTGTGGTTATTAGTGTGAATTGTCTCCAGAAAGTCTGTCTCTGTGTTCATGGGCATCCAACCAGCAGAAGAGGAAGGAAAACCAGGACTAACCTGCAGAGCCTTCTGTTGAGACCTGTGTTTGCTTGAGCTGCATCCTCAGCATCACTGAGAAGTATCGCTGCTTTCAGAGCTGGTTAAGGCTCTTCAGAACAAATCTTTTCTCCAGATGGATATTTCCAGACTCTCACTGCTCTGTCATGAGGCTTTTTTCCTCTCTACTCTTTTTAACTGCAGGTTTATGGAATTTTATTAAGTGTGATAGCTACATCATTGTCTGTCTTTTAGATTCATCTGTGGCCTGGCCTTTCCTAATTCAAATTTAATATATTTATGTCTGAATTCTTTAGTTTTACAGCCACATCCCATTGTTACCACGCTGCATCAGGAACAGAACTTGATACACTTAGTTCAGTGAGCTGTGTCTTTGAAAAGATGTGCAGTAAAATAAGTTCTGGGATCTCATCTGAGAGATCTTAATATCTTTCTATTCTGTCTACAGCTGCCTCACCAGTCAAGAATTAGGTATATAGGAATAATAAAAGTAGACCCTAATTCATTTACTTGAGAAAGAATAATGCTGTAGTTGTACATTCATGTTTAACAGTACTTAAATCCATGGAGAGTATCCCTGAAGCCAGGGGGGTGATTATAGGAAGATGTATCAGTGAATATATTACAGTCCCAGCCCCATGCAATAGCCCCATTGATTTGTTGTTTTTTTTTTTTCCTAAAGCTATTTTGATATAAATATACTGATTAAATACAGGGAAACAGAAGGAAGCTTACATTGACCTGTGCCATTATGGCATTGCTTGTTCAGAGTGGACATACAAATGTGCCCCTCTGTTTTAAAGAAGAAAAAGCTATTTGCTGTAGATGAAAGATTAGTTTGGTAGATTTATTAGAAGAATAAGAAGGCTATAAACAGATGAGATCTACTTCCTTCACCAACACTAAGGAGAAGAGGCTGTTACTGTGTATTTTTGCCTGTTTCAGACTTTGGGTAATGTCAGACTTAATTGTGATTTTGAGATACTCATTCACAGGGAAGATGGAGCGAATGGCCCTGTTTCAGAGGCCAATAAACTCCAATCAACTTATACCTGTTGATTAAAATTAATTGGCAGTGGTGTTGCTGACCTTGGGCAGGATTATGTATTTGAGCCCGTACTAAATAGTTGCGACATATTGATTATCTTCTGCAGTTTTGAGAGTTGAGAATGTCTATTATTGAACAGGAGGAGTCAGTAGCTTTATCACACTTATGGTGAGCAACCTTTGCCTTCCTGCTCTTCATGGTGACATCTCATCACTTATGACAGCAGTAGCATCTAGCCAAAAAAAACCCAGAACTGCTTAAGAACAGAGTCAGGTCCCTGCTAGTGGGGCTCCTTCCACATAGTGCTCCTGGTATCCTCACTGCTAGACTCAAGAAATCTGGGATGAAATGTTTATTTATTACTCCACGTCTGTGTGTGCCTGCACGCTCTGAGCCCCACAGCTTTGGGTATGGGAAGTGAATGAAAACCAAGTCACATTAAAGGTGACAGACAGTAGTTCTGTTTGGATTCCTGGAAATAATCCTGCCTTTGCCTGGCATCGTCTACTAAGGTATTTTTGAGCCTTGTATTATTATTTTTTTTAATTGTTCATTTCTTTATAGTTCAAAGATTGTGAAATTGGAATGTGAGGGGCGAGCTTGGCAGTGGTGAAGGGAATTAATTGCAAACCCTGAGGATCGAATTCATCCGAGTGTAACTGCTGAAACTGGCAGTGCAGACTGCTCTGAATTAGATCCCCCCCCCACCATCTTTTATGCTGTTTGTATCAACAAACACTGCTCAATTATTTTTTAACTCCCTGTATCTCGCACCTGGGACGGACTGGCCTTTCTCCCACGTTACTGGTTGTCAGCAATTTGTAGTTGTTGGGGCGGTTCCAAAGCAGCCTGTATCTTCTGATCTTTCTGTAGGGGAGCAGGGGTGCGGTACAAACAGAGATTATTTAAATTCTCTGCAAAATTGCAAGGAGGGATGGAGCAACACGGAGCAGAGTTCATGGAGAGCAGAGAGACCGCCTTCCTGTGCCAGCCTTGGCAGGAGGGGAAAGCATTACAGGTAAAAAAGAGCATACACAGTGTAAGAAAAATTTAATGCTAATGGCTGTATGTGAAGCTATGGGCCAAAAAGTCAAGTTTTTAGGCTTTCTTGAAACCTTCCTGCTGCTTATACACTGGTTTCCATAGACAGTGGTCTGAGAAGTGTCTGATGTCACAGACAGAAGCATGCAGGGGGACAGGTCACCTGAAAAACTAATAATTTTGCCTGGTCCTGGGCCAGCTGCTCTGGATGAAGCCATCTCCAGGAGCATCACAGAATCACAGAATGATATGGGGTTGGAAGGGACCTCTGGAGATCATCTGGTCCAACACAGAGCAGGTTGCACAAAAACATAGCCAGGTGGGTTTTGATGTCTCCAGAGAAGGAGACTCCACCACCTCTCTGGGCAGCCTGTTCCAGGGCTCTGTCACCCTCAAAGGAAAGAAGTTCCTCCTCATGTTTAGAGGGCACTTCTTATGTTCAAGTTTGTGCCCATTTCCTCTTGTCCTGTCCCTGGGCACCACTGGAAAAAGACTGGCCCCATCCTCCTGACACCCACCCTTTAAGTAGCCTATTTATAGGTGTCCTCCAACCTCAGTTCTTCTGTGCTTCTAATTACAGTGTTTGTCCCTTAAAGTTGTTTCACACGTGTCAGCCCAGTAATGTCCCAATCATTGATAGGTATCAACACCTTGTGTCCTAGAACTGGCTGTTGAGGGAGCCAGCAGGCAGCAGCTCATCCTACCTAGAGAGAAGTAAGAAGGCATTTGACAGTCTTCATCCTAGCAGTTACAAAACATCCATTATAAAAACACTATTTTCTGCTTTCCCAAGCATTTTACAGTAGACCCCAGAGCTCGCTGGAAATCCCCAGAAAGAGAGTCTTCCACCTGAGCCATTTCTGGCGAATGTCCCTTATTTTTAAAAATGTTTGAAAATGAGATAGATGATCTTTGGCTCTCTTGTTTAGCGATGAAGAGATGGCAGCCATGGTGTATGTATGTGTGCTACCACCCTGCAATTACTGTAACTACAGCTACAGTAATTACTGTAACTACTGTAAAGATGTCCACGTGAAGTTCTTGGCTTCTGCTCTCGAGTTTCCATCTGTTCAGATAAAAAAGAAGGTGCAAGAAAAGGAGAGCTTGGCAGCTCCGGTGCCTGGAACAAACAGCGGTGGTGTGTGCCTGTAGGCACCCTGTGCTGTGTATTGTTTATTGTTTGCTGTTTGCTAGCAACAAAAATTGAAGGAAAAATAAAGCAGGGAAACTTAAAACAAAGCTGTTACGGCATCTGTTACTAAAAAGGCATTATAGAAACAGAGAAAGGGATAAGACAAGATCTCCTGGTCTTTGCCACGTTTTGGACAGTCAGTAGAGGACTGAGAGCCTAAATTTCTCTACCTGACTCTGGCTGCTTTGTTGTCATTTAATATCAGCCTGTCTCCATTTTTCCTCGGCAGAGGTCCTTAAAGACAGTCTCATGATACCAACGTAGTGCTCGTGTGACTGATATAAGTAAAAAGCAGTAACTCTGTGGGTGAAAGCTTCTGAGTGTATTGCAAAGAATGATGATGGTAACGAGCCAACAAAGTTTATTCTTTTTCAGTAATTGCTGCTTCCAATTGGAGTTAATATTATTTCCTATTGGACTAAATTGCGGACCTTCACTCGCAGAACTTGCCTGTTTCCTGAGGAAGGAGTTTGCTGGGGCTTTAACAAAGGCCACCCTAAATAAAGATGCAATTCCAAGCTCTTGCTGTGCAGCAGCCAGGGCTGGACGGCTGCTGGGGGTTCGCTCTTATTGTTCTTGACATCTTTGTAACAGAGAGCTAGAAGAGTAAATGTTTCTGGGTATAATTTATGGTAATAGCAACAATCATTCTTTCTCTTTGACCTTGTGGAGATTAGAAACTAAGCTTTCCTTGGGGTGATCCTGGATTGGTCTCTGCTTTGTTTCCTTTTTGAAGGAGACCCTGGCACTTTGCGCTTCCTCCTCCTCCACCTACGAGTGCAAGTAGTGCCATGACCTGGTGGTCACTTGGGGACCTAAACTGAACTTTTTTCATCACGTGTTTTTGCAGCAAATGCTGAACTGACTGTTTCCAAGAGCGTGTCTGCTCTGCAAGACAAGTCCCATTCAAATGAGGTACATGTCTGAGCTGATTGAGCTCTGGTTCCTGCGTTCTTCTGGGGCTGAACACCCTTGTGATGACCCAACACGTGCTGGTCTAATGTGTTTGCTTAGAGAGGGAAAAGAGCGAGCAGTGTTTTGGTCTTAGAGCTTATCAGTGTAAATCTGGGGTGATGCTGCTGAAAAGGGGTAGTTTCAGGCTGGAGTCAAACTACTGGGAACTCCAGTGCCACTGAAGAGTCTGTACCTGAAGTTCTTCCTTCCATGGATTAGGAAGTGTATCATAATGGCTAGAAAAGAGAGGGGGGGAGACAGAAGCTCTAAGTTTTTATTCCTGGGCTTGCTGGAAAACTCTCTGCTCCTGTAAGGAATTCTCTTAGCCATTCCTTACCTCTTTGTCTTCCTTCAGAAAGGCAGAAGATCCTTCCAGAGAAACATGAGGTCCTTCTGAGACAGGTGCTTCAGAAGGAAAGGATGAGTTGTCCATGACGCAGGGTAATTAAGCTGGTTGAGAGGAATATAAACACATTAACATGAAATTACAACAGGTCTAATATAACCTGCTCAGAACGTATCTTGGTGTAATTATATTGCTTCCAGCCTCCAGACTGTGTGATTACGAGGTGCCTCTGCAGCGCTGCGCTGTGCCAGGTCATCAGCACTCCCTTCCCTGCTGGGGCTGCCAAGTTCTCCAGGAAAGATCTCTCTGAAGAGTTGATGCATTAGAACATCACAGAAACATATGTTCCTTAAATGACTTTCCAGCTGGGCATCCCATTCTTCCTTATATGAGTTACCAGAGTTTAATTAACTCACTTTGGAACCTCTTTTCGTCTGCTAAACTCTCGGTGCTGAGACACTCAATAAGATTAAGGAGAAGTGGCCAAACTAACTTAACCTGACTCTGCGTGTAGATTATTCACATAGTCAGGGCTCAGAGGTACCTGCCATGAAGAAAGGCAAATAAAAACTAGTTTATTTCTCAAAGAATTTAGAATTGTCGCTTTTCCTTGAGGTAGAAACTCGGGGAAGAGAGATACCTGGTTCCCATGTTTCCCATATTCATTTTAATGAATTATTCTTTTGTGTTTGGAGTGCAGAGCTCTGGCTGTTGATGGAAAGGTTTATTCAAGCAACAGGTAATGAAGAGTAGAGCAGATTAAGATTTTTTTTAATGCTGTTTTTTCTCAACGAGCTGAAAAAAGTAATTGTGCGCGTTGTGCTTGGTGTTAGAATTGGTGCGTGTTTAACTTTGTCATGTTTGACGTCCTTCATCGATGCTCCTGTGGTTTTGGATCTGCTTTCTGGCAGCAGAATTTTTTAAGAGAAAAAAAATATCCTTATAGTGTGGTATTAGAAACAAAAATTATCATTTTGTCGTGGTGGTCATCAGCTGCGTGGGCAGCTGGAGCCTGATGTTCCTCCATTTTGGATCTGCTTTCTGGCAGCAGAATTTTTTAAGAGAAAAAAAATATCCTTATAGTGTGGTATTAGAAACAAAAATTATCATTTTGTCATGGTGGTCATCAGCCAGGTGGGCAGCTGGAGCCTGATGTTCCTCCGTGTTCCTGCGGTAACACCGTGCTGCACCCTCGGCGATGGTCAAAGGGAAGCAGGTTGAACCAGCTGCAAGAACAGGTTTTAGCTGTGTGTAGAAAGACTCCGTTCTCTTACCCCCCAGTAGAATGTTTATCTCATCTATTAATGTAAGTCTATTTAAGCGTGCCTTTTTAGAGAGAGAGAGAGATGGGGCAGGAGATAACCTTGATACGGAGGCTTGTGCGACAGCTGGGGTTTTCATCTGCCTCCTCGCCTGCGCTGCAGATGTCCTGGGTATAAACAAACGTCGCTGGTGTCTTACTCATTTGCAAACTCAGCATAAAATCTGCAACTCCTGTGGTTCAGGGCAGTGAGATAGAAAACTTTTGACAAGTTGCTTTGTAGGGAAGCGTTGCTTGTTCCGCTGTGTGTGCTGCTGGCCTCCTCTTCGTGCTCGTGGTGGTGGCAACCACCACGTTGAGATTTGAAGATGAGCGCCTTGACATCTCTTGTTTGCAAGGTTGTAGTTTCGTGACGATTCTCCCTACTTCTGATGTAGAAGTACATGTGTTTTGAGGAATGATTGGCATAACCTGCCAGCTTCTACAGTGCTGATATGGACAACAGTGTTCTTCTGGAGAAGCCGGGAAGCAGTTAAGTGAGTTTTATGGGCTGACAGTGTTTGAAAGACTGAGACCAGGCCCCATCTGGAGCACCGTGTCCAGTTCTAGGCTCCCTGGTTCAAGAAGGACAGGGAACTGCTGGAGAGGGTACAGCAAACAACTGTGAAGATGATGAGGGGATTAGAACATTTCTCTGATGAGGGGATTAGAACATCTCTCTGATGAGGAAAGGCTGAGGGACTTGGGTCTTTTTATTCTGGAGAAGAGAAGGCTGAGGGAGTATCTCATCAATGTTTATAAATACTTCAAGGGTGGATGTCAAGAGGATGGGGCCGGGCTTTTTTCAGTGGTGCCCAGGGACAGGACAAGGGGCAATGGGCACAAACTTGAACATAAGAAGTGCCATCTAAACATGAGGAGGAACTTCTTTACTTTGAGGGAGCCGGAGCTCTGGAACAGTTTGTCCAGAGAGGTGGTGGAGTCTCCTTCTCTGGAGACATTCAAAACCCCACCTGGACACATTCCTGTGGGACCTGCTCTGGGTGACCCTGCTCTGGCAGGGGGTTGGACTAGATGATCTCCAGAGGTCCCTTCCAACCCCACGTGATTCTGTGACCATAAAAATCATTGATAGAAGCACAAAACGAGTTTGGGAGATTTCACAATATTAAACACAAAGTGGAAGCGTTGAGGGGATTTCTAGTAGAAATTTCCAGTCCTTCTTCCACAGAAGGAATGACTTTATCGCAGTGTTTGTTTTATCTAAATTTAGGACACATCTGTTTATATTTCTCATATCTATACACTTACACGGCAATATTTATTTAATTATCTAAGGCAAAATGCAAATATATGACTGATTATGCTTTCCAGTGAAAAACAGAAACACGTTCATTCACCACTGGTACCAAATATCTTTGGATGAAACAGAGCTCTCTCTTCATTTCTGCACAGCAACCCTTTAATATTTTAAGACAAGAACTGAGGAACAAAGCAGAAGCTCCTTGAAGATGTAGGTGAAATATGTTCATCGAGCAGCTCGCCATTAGGACAGGGTGATGTTCTCTTGCAAAAGAGTCATTAAAAAAATGCCACGCTGGCATCTATTTCATCCAGCTGTGATGTGGCTCCTCCTGCTCATCTTTCATTAATGACAGCTCTTACGCGTCTTACCTGACGCTGACTGAGAGAGAAGTCTCCTGCCTTTTCGTTCATAAATGCTACGACCTGTGGGATCGATTGCCTTTTACTCAAGAAAACAGACTCTTAAACGTTGGCTGTTTTGTGAGACCTTCTGTGGTTGTAATACATCAGCCAGAACCCAGATTGTGTAATTGTAATTGCACTAGGGGGTGGAGTGGGCACCTGACTTGAGTGCACACATTACATGATTGTACCTACGAGAGCTCCAAAATCAGTTCTTTTCCTCCGCACGTATTGGTGTGTTCCTCATGCCTTCATGCTAAATTAGTTTCTGGAACTTCTCAGGTTCCAGGAATATGAAAAGCCAAAAGATGACTTTGATTTTCATTAAGAAAACATTGACGTCAACATCAGGTGAGGCCGACGTTCCAAGGAGGCCACGCTCACGGCAACGTGACATGGCACAGAAGTGTGACATCAGTCAAGCCATTAGGAAAATAGAAGTTTCATCAAATTTTTCTGAGTCCTGAAAATGAAACAATCATCTTTTGACGTTGAAACGTTTAGCCTCTAGAAACCATTGGTTTGTGTTTGAAAATTTCTCTTTTGAGATATTAATTAGGTTTTGGCTTGTGCTGTAAGGTACTGTCCTTGTTTAGCTGAACAAACTTTTTGCAGTTATGATTAATTAAACAGTTTTCTGTATTCCAGAACTGCACAAAAATATTTGTCTTTCTGGCTCTTTGCTCACACGGTTGTAGCTCAGGAGCTTCAGGCAGTTTTGGGCAGCGTGGCAACGCTCTGCCGGAGGGATTTTACAGCCGGGCCCTGAAAATTAGTTGTGTGATTGAATCTGGCAGATTGGTTTTGGCTCAAGAATCGGCATATGTTTTTAACATATGCACATTGGCAAATCAGGTTGAAGTCGTAACTAAAAGGCCTGTTATCTCAATCCTACTAGGCCTTTGGGGAATTAAGGATAATGGGCAAAAAAAAAAATTATGCTTGGGGAATTAAGGATAATGGGCAAAAAAAATGATGGAGGAGGAGTCTCGGCACTGGATAGTGAAGAACCATGGTGTTTGGGGAATTAAGGATAATGGGCAAAAAAAAAAATTATGCAGGAGGAGTCTCGGCACTGGATAGTGAAGAACCACAGTGACCCCGGATAAATCTGCCTGCAGATAGAAATGTTTGCTGAAGTTTGCTGGAATGAACCATAGGAGGTCACCTCTTGGAGTTTCTGCCCACAGGATCAAGGCCAATCCAAGAAGAGCAGAGAGCCCATCCTGGCTCCCTGCCCATCTCCATCTCTGCCTGTCACACAGCCTGCGGTTACGGGCTCCTGTCTTTCGTGTGTGCAGTTTGTATTCGTGTCCTGCTCCGAAGTCATAGAATCACAGAGTGGTTAGGGTTGGAAGGGACCTTCCTGGTGCAACCTGAGGCCATTTCATCTCATCTTACCACTTGTTCCTTGGGAGAAGAGACCGACCCTCCCTGGCTACACCCTCCTTTCAGGGAGTTGGAGAGAGCAAGAAGGTCTCCCCTCAGCCTCCTTTTCTCCAGGCTGAACACCCCCAGCTCCCTCAGCCTCTCCTCATAAGACTTGCTCTCCAGACCCCTCATCAGCTTCATTGCCCTTCTCTGGACATACTTCAGCACCTCAATATCTGTCTTGTTGTGGGGGGTCCAGAACTGGACACAGTGGGCAGAGCCCGAGTCTCAGCGGTGATGTGAGGATGCTCTTGGCTGGGCAGAGACTGGATTTGAGACCCAGGTCCTTCAGGGGAGATCTGTAGGATTGACCTCTGCAAATCTGGTGGTACAAGCTGACAGACGCAGGTCACTGGCAAGAGAAGTTTTCTATGTCTGGTTCAGCAGATGTAATGGCAAAGTCAGTCCTCATGGTTCCATCTGATCTCGCAAGTGATTTAAACATCCAGCTGTGTATTAATTGAGGTCAGGAGGTTAGACCCAGAGTCACGCGAGAACAGCTTATCTCCCAGATTGTCTGCAGTAGTTTTCAGCTTCTGGAGAGTTTTTGGAGGTTGAGGAGCACGATCTCAGTGGTTTCCCTTCCTCGGCGTTCCCTCTGTTGAGGTGGATGCTCTCAGCGCCTGGGGGAGGCAGATGGAAGTCACTCACATCCTTGACCACAGAACTGGGACCATATTGTTGTAGTTAAGACTATCGTGTATATCTATCTGACTCTTATCATCAACTATATGCAATTTAAATTGGTTTTAATTATTTTCTGTCTGTCTAGAAACCAAGAGTTCCTTCTGCCACAGCTTACAGATGTTGCAAATGTGTTTTTCTAATGAGACACATGGCACATTCCAGAGCAGCACAAGTACTTGTTTTCAGCCTGAAAATGGAATCTTTTCCCTGATGTTAAAGCAAAGTTCGTAAAATGTGATTATAATAAATAAACCACAGACTTGAGGATCTTTTTTAAGATACATAGCAAGTTCCTAATGATTACTTCATGGTTTTTTACTTTGATTTGCAGTGAACATGAATTAAAACCTGTCTGATGCTGCACCTTATTTCTAAGTGTGGTTTGCAGAAAAGGGTGGAAAAAGTGGTATTTTTGTCTGTGGTCACTGGGATTGCTAAGAAAGATCAGAGCTGCCAGTTCTAGATTTAAACTATTCTTGTTCTATTTTATATTCTCTAAGCAGAGGAAACCGTGAAGGCAGAGTCAGTGGAGAAAGAATCCCAATAAATATAATATTATCCACATGTTTTTCATTTCATTAGTGTCTGAAGGATAACTTGCTAAACTGTGGAAGTTCATATCATGGCACATCCAAGCCAAGACCTTAGTAACTTGATAACGATCCACTAAAATTTGAGAACTGTTCTCTTCTCAGATGGGAAGAAGTCACTGTTTCAGGGGAATTCAGAAGAAAACATTCTTTTGGGGCCAGTTGGCTGTGGTTAAATTTCTTCTTCCTTTTCTGTGAAGATCTGGGACTTTCTGCTTTGAAAGACGTGGCATTTATTGAGATGATCCGTGAATCAGATCCAGCATGGTAATTCCTATCTTTTCTCTGTAAACGTGGGAAGCTTTTGCAAATTTAGTAAAATCTTTTGAATCTGAAAGGAATGGCTCCTGACTTAAGCTGGTTGTGTTTTAGAGCAAAGATTTTATGTTTTTCCTGTATCATCATTTCTGTTGTTATTTTATTCACGTATAATTATATGCTCAGAGATTTATACTTTTTTCCCTGCAGCTTGAAGAGGGGTTTAGTGTTTGAGAATCCAGACTGTAAATATGCCACTGTTTTCCACGTTGACATGTCATGGTTTAGGTTTTGGATACTCTGTCTTGCCTCAGAGTCCTTGCCCTTCTCCAAATAAGACAACTTCACTCTGTTTTCTTTTTGACTCTGTTGCCATCCTTGGGGTTTTTCCATCTTGGTGTAAGGTTTAAACACTGCATCTTCTCCTACCCACTCTCTTCCATGGTTATTCACCATTTTGTTGAGGATTAGTCTTATTCCTACTGGTTTTCCTCTATGTAGTTCTGCTCCTTGCACGTGGGGCTCCTAGAACCCCTAATGAGGAGCCTTGAAAAGCTGTGAAGAAGCCTGTGTGGCTTCCTTGGCAATCTGGTGGCCACTCTCACTATCTCTTCTAGTCACGTTCCTCCCTTCTCTGTGTGCAATGTGACTTTTAAGCTTATTCCTTAAAAAAAAAAACACCCAAAGAGAACAGCTGAGACGGAGCTATGGCTTTTTCTAGCTGTTCTTAGCTCACTTTGTGTTAGTGACACTGAGCTGTGTCATTTTAGGGTAAAATGGGACCGAACCATAGAGTTGGGTTCCAGCATTAAACCCAAACTTTAGCTCACTGCACTGAAAGCCTTCCTTTTTTTCAGCCCCTTGCGAAAACACACAACGATCTCTAAAGATCTGGGGTTCTTCTCTGCACGTAGCCTCTGTATCCTTTCAGTAAATCAAATATGGGAGAGTTATCGTGGCCTACCCTGCTCTGATCATAAGCATTCTGATATTCACAGGTGTTTTGTGATGCTAAAGCTCACGTGTTTAAAGTGTTGGCAGATGAAAGGAAGAAAAAGCTTGTTCAGTCAAACCATTGAGAAGAAATGGGAGAGGCTGGATGGGAGACTGTCCCTTGATGTGTGTCTCAGGACCAGCTCAGGCTGCCAAGAGGGACACAAATTTTGCCATTCTCAGCTGCTTCCATTAGGACAGTATTTTCTTTCCTGCTTTAGAAGAAGGAGGTTCTTGTTTAGAAGAACAAGGTTTTTCTTTCTTGATGTTGCTGTCACTGTTGGCTCCCTCTTTGTTTTGCTGTAGCAAAAAGGGAGGTGACCAAAAATAGCACAGGAGGAGCAGAGAGGTGGCTGCAGGGAAAATGCCTCCTCCACCCCTTGCTCCTCCTTTCTCCAGCAAATCTTGTCACCGGGAGGGAAGAATTTGATAGAATGGCTGTTTCTTCTGGAAAGACCTGCTGTTTCCATGGGAGATAGCAGGTCTTCCTCACCTCTGCAAGTCAAGCTCCAAGCATTCAACACAGAAGAGGGTTAACATAATTTTCTAACTCCTCTGGAGCTCTTCTCTTTTTGCATACAATTAATTTCTCTCTGCCAAAAATGTCTTGGCCCCAGGGTTCTTAAAAATGCTCAGAAGAGAGCACTTTGGGGGCTAGTTCCTTTGTGATGCACAAGTTAACACTGAAAGTCTGTGATCCCACAGCACATCCTCAAGGACCGCACGTGATCTCCATGTGCCAGTCACGTCCTGGGCCCTTCTAATCAGATGAGTGTAGAACATTTTCCAGGAAAAAATTACAGCTTGCTGCCAGTTCTCTGCCAACTGCTGTTACCACCATCCTTCTTGGTTATGTCTGAAAAAAACCAACGGGGTTTAGTTCAAATGAGGGGGAAGAAGCCCACAATAGAGTCCATTCTTTCCAGAGCACATCTCACCCAGCACCAGCCTGATCCCCTGTTATTCTAAATGGAGAAAATTTCCAAGAGCCTATGGATAAAATATTGATGGCACATGATGACAACAGACATTACTGAGATTCTTTACAAGGTGTAGAGTAGATGAGCGGTGTCCATGTTACTTTCCACTGCTTTGTACTTCCCCCTTTACACTCAAAGACAACTTTGTGGCAAGAAACTGAACCAAACACTGGTGGCATCCTTCGTCATGGACACCAGAGAATACGTGTCCCCAGTGAACTACTGCGGTGAGTGTGACAGTTTCCACGGGCTGGGTTACTTCATGTGCAGAATCTAATGAGCTGACAAATGCTTCTGAATGTCAGAAAGTCCAGAGAAAAATGGGCAGTACAGAAATGGCACAGACAGAAGTGCGGAGACAGAAATCAATTCTTTAGCTTGCAGCATCTCCCAGTTAATTTTCCGTGAAGGTTTCTCTCCTTCCCCTCCTCCAGTGTTTTTCAGACTGTGAAATGATCAGTGTTTCCCTGGAGGCAGATAAACACCCAGGTTAAGGGCCAGAGGGATGATAATTCCATTTATTTTCTAGAAAACAAATAATTGCATTTATTTTCTTAGTGTGACACAACCCAACGTTGGCATTTCATTCAGTTGAACTGAATATCTTTCTTTTTTCCTCGGATCATGGGATAATACTGCTTATCTGGTGTCGTGTCCTTGAGCAAAGTAACAGGGCTGTTCCTGTGAGCACGGCCAGGTGGAATTAGTTGGGTTAAAGAGAAGTGTGCGTGTGTGTCAGGGAGAAAATAGAAAGCTCATCCTCAAGCTAGACATTTTCAAGAGAAATAAAGCTTCTGCAGCAAAATAGAAATTGAAGTCATTATCATTGCTGATAGAAATATGATTTATCCAACTCACACAGCGATGCAAGTGGTGGGGTTGGGACAAATTAGGAGGAAAATGTCCTTCCTGACATTTCTTCTTGCAATCCAAAGCCTGCTCTCCTTTGGGCACGGGGTAACCGGGCAGTCTGTGGAGCTGTGGGTTTTAAAGCCTTTGGAAAAATCTGTTGAGATTAAAAAAATAAACAAGCAAAAGAAGTTCTTCCTGCTTCCCGTGCCTCCCAAACCGAGTTTTCCACATTCAAGGTCTGTTTGTGCCCACGAGCCGTTTATAACCCTGGCACATGTGGATTTTTAGCAGAATGGAACTTTCTCTTCACCTTACCTGTTATTTCTGGTGCAGACTCAGTGGTGGTTTCTGTTGGTGACCACAGGTGCTCACTGCCCCTGTGCCACGTGTAACCGTCACCAAGGTTTGGCTCCTTACCTGACAGGATGATCAGGGCTGTGCTGGATCAACCAGTGTTGCCACCATGACAGTGTCCAGGAAGCTGTGATGTGGCCTGGATAGTTTATCTACCGTAAAAGGTGACAGATGTAATCACTTGTAAGATGAGTTTTCCAATTGCTCCGGAAATGTTCGCTCCGTCTAACTTTGCATATTTAATTCTGGGGCTTTTAGTTTACCCCTCTGTCCTCACTGCCTCTCAGGAGCTTTGAATCCTATATTACAGGTTCTGCTGAGTAATTAGAAAGTCTAAATAATTAATTCGGGCTCCTCCCTTAAGTACCTGAATTTAAAAGGTGTAAATGCTTCTTTTGTAGGCCAGATAAGGGTGGAAGTTCTCTGGAACAGACTGCTGAAGGGCATCTCCTAAATGCCTGTTGCAGATTGCTGTCCTTCCCTTAGGGGAGTCAGGCATAGAATGAATCACAGAATCATAGGGTAATTTGGGTTGGAAGGGACCTTAAAGCTCATCCACCCTGTGCTGGAGGGGTTCATCCCATCCCATCCCAGGGGTCTGGGACAAGTTAGAAAGCCTGAACTGGTTGGGGGATTCAAGCTGGACTTCAAGAAAAAGTCTAACTAATGAGCTGCTGGGTGATTTTCAAAGTGATGAATGAAGCCCTGGTATTTTTATTGTTTGACTTAGAAATAACTGGTAAAAGCAGTAAGTAGGTGTTTGGTTAAAAACAGCCTTGTATTGGCAACCCGGGATCGATCAGATGCTTAAAAGGACCTCTGGTTTTGGAGATGCTGCAGGAGAAGAGAAGGAGCTGAGGGAAACAGAGTGCACTTGTTTGTAAAGAGATAATGGCAGCGTTTTAGAGTGCACCTTGCAACTGGAAAAATGGAAGCAGATGGCATGTATTTTACAGAGTGGAATTATTCCACCCTGAAGGATGTTCAAAGTCATACAAAGGGAGTTCTGCTGGCCAATCCCATTATTGATTAATGGTTTCTAACGAGATTGGTGTTGCTTGCTCTGACTGTGCTCACACACATATACGTGCGCCGCTTTGAAAATGCCTTTCGTAGGTTCAGCTCCTTTTATAAATGCCAAAATAATTTTGTATTTTCTGGTATTTATCTTTTTTTTTCTCTGAACTTTGTAAAGGACTTGGTACCTTCTCCCCTCAGTTATTTTCTTTGGAATGCTTAAATGAAAAGGGCTTCTTTCCCCCAGCGTTATTAAATTTGTTACTGGAAATGGAAAAGGTATTTTCAATTACAGCTGGCGTTTCTGAGCCTTCCACCAGGGTGGCAGGCATCCTCGGGGGGAAAAATCAAGCAAATAATTGATCAGTCTGGCTGTATATTGAGAGGATGGATGAGATACGTGGTGTATGAGAGTCCTGTGGTACCCATATATTAATGTGTAATCTCAGCCCTGCGTTCATTCTTATTGCAGGAGTAAGGAGGGGGGCTGTTCATAAACTAGTCCAGATTGGCGGCTGTTGCTGCTATTATTACCGTATTTATATTCCTTTATTGCCTTCATATCGAGTAAAACCTCACTGTGTTGGATGTTCTGCACAAATTAGGAGCAGACAGATTGCTTTTCCCCAAATTGCTTACAATTTAAGTAGCGGTGTCCATTTATTCTTACCCAGAGAAGTCTCCGCGTTAGTTGTTATGGTTTTGATTCTACTCCTTCCTCCCTAGCGAACCAGTTCACGTTAAAACACAGCTGCATCAGTTCTGCTCTGATCTACAGGGTCATTTGTGCAAAAACAGAGGCCTGAGCTCTGTGTGTAAGAAATGTGGGATGTGAAAAGTCACCGGAGAGTGATAATGTAATGTAAACATCGTGGAGGTAGCACAGAATTAGCCTGGTTTAATTGAAGTTTCAAACACTCAAGAATATTTTCAGTGTTACTAAGTGGGTGGTGGAGCAGCGTGTGTATATGGGTTATTTAGAACAACAGATGCAATTATGAGATGAGCTGTACCCCTGAGATGAAGAGCCCTTCTGATCCAAATATTGGCTACTGGAGCTGGGGGACCTGACCTAGAGCTGATAACAGTAGAGTCATAGAATCATAGAAAGATTTGGGATGGAAGGGACCTTAAAGATCATCTAGTCCCACCCCCTGCCCTGGGCAGGGACACCTCCCACCAGCCCAGGTTGCTCAAAGCCCCATCCAACCTGGCCTTGAACCCCTCCAGGGATGGGGCAGCCACAGCTTCTCTGGGCAACCTTGGGCTGGTGTTTCATCACTCTCACAGGAAAGACTTTCTCTGTGAGATCTCATCTCCATCTTCCCTCTTTTGATGTAAAACCCTTCCCCCTCCTCCTATGGTTCCCCTCCCTGACCAAGAGTCCCTCCCCAGCTTTCCTGGAGCCCCTTGAGGGACTGGAAGAGGCTGGAAGGTCTCCCCGGAGCCTTCTCTTCTCCAGGATGAACCCCACAACTCTCTTAGCCCCCCCTCCCAGCATCTCCGTGGCCTCCTCTGGCCCTGCTCCAACAGCTCCATGTCCTTCTGCTGTTGGTGGCCCCAGAGCTGGAGGCAGCACTGGGGGGGGTCTCCCCAGAGCAGAGCAGAGGGGCAGAATCCCCCCCTTGCCCTGCTGCCCACGCTGCTGGGGATGAGCCCAGGATGCGGGGGGCTTTCTGGGATACGAGCACACGTTGCCAGCTCACACCTACGTAGCAGAAATAGGTCCCTTATATTCAGTCTGACCCTATTTCCCACAGTGTCACAGGGAAGCAGCATGTCCTAGCATGACCCCGTTTTGGGTGAGAATCAGTTCTGATAACCAAGGCCAAGCGATTCCAGTTCCTTCCACCCGCTGTGACCTGCCAGCCTTGCTGAGCCCAGGGACGGAGTTTGCCTCTGCAGGGGAGGGGGGTTTATCAGTGCCACCCCCAGGAAGCCACAGAGTGTGCTTTTGCCGTTCAAGACAACAAATCAGCCTTAACTATGATGGATTTTTTTCCTTGTTTGCACAGACCCTTCATGCTTCTGCCACCACTGATGGAGTGGATGCGAGTGGCCATCACCTACGCTGAGCACCGGCGCAGTTTGACTGTGGACAGTGATGATATCAGGCAAACAGCCAGACTCCTCTTACCCGGACTGGACTGCGAGCCCCGGCAGCTAAAGTACGTGGCATGAGCTTTTTATAAGCAGCTAAAATAATCCTAACTTCTTACTATATTTCACAAAAGCCAGATCTCAAGATACTTTACAAATTGACACGTGTGTAACCTTGAGGTATTCCAGGAGATAAAGAAGTGTTTGGCCAAACACTGCAGCTGGGGTAGAAAAATCTTCCTCTTGCCAAAAGTTCTGTAGGAGGAACGAGACAGAGAAGGATTGAAATACTAGTATTTGGAGGTTTTTATGCCTCTGCCTTAATTACAAGATTATTCTTTGTATTTTGAGATACCTTGATGAAAAGTACCGGTACCTTTTAAAGTCTTCCCCTCACATATATATTGAACGGGGATTTATAATTAGCCTGGTTCATTAGCACATCATAGGGATTTTTATTCAGGTTTGTAGTCCTTTAAGTTGCTGTCATTAGCACTGGGTTTGATATCGGGGTTACACCTTGAACTTTAGTACAAGGTAAATTCTTGTTTCTTGAGTGAATTTTGTTCCCCATCTACCTTTGGGTTAAATGAGTGGGCAGCACACATTAATAACAATAAATAATACTTTTATCATGCTCTGAAGTGATGAAATGATCACCTGATAAGATAAAAATATACCTTTACTCTTAGAATCATTTTTGATAAACAAGAAAAGCAACAAAAGGCTTTTAATCAGGAGTTTTGCATCTGGTTTTGTTGCTTTTTACCTTTTCCTTCTGGCAGCCAAAAAGGCTCTTGCTTTTTTGCAGACACTTCTCTGTCTCCCCGTTTGTGAATTGAAGGGTAGTGTTCATTACCCACAAAACTTAACGCAGAGCTTAATTAGTTGGTGAGTACAGTGCTGCAATTAGATGAGTGAATGTTTTGCCAGCTGCAGCTGGATCCTGGGCTCAGCTCTCGGTTCCGGGAGCTGGGTACTGGGTCTTTGCAAAGTGGGGTTAACCAGGTGATGCTCAGCAGGTATTTAAACTCCTTGGCTTCAGACTAGGAGGGAGCAGCTGGGCTTGGACTTGGCGGCCACAAAGCAGGAGTTGGACATTTATTCCTGGAAGGCTTTTCTTCTCCCTTTTCTTTGCCAGATCATGTGTGCTCTGGGTCAGTTCCAGCAGGAGCTACTCTGGCTTACGTGTGGATGGGAGGTGCTAGAGTAGGCAACTTAATACAAGCTAAATTAGTTTTACCTATGTGCCTAATGCTTGCAAAAACCTGACATTCTTTGCTGAACAGTACTGCAGAAAGCTAACCTAATCACAGCTACTTCCAGTCAGCTTCATGGCTTTTCTTTCACTCTCTCCTTTAGAAAGACTTTTGATTTCAAAACTGAATCCAAATCTTCTACTTCAAAGGCATCCCACTCCATCTTCCCACTGATTTTTTTTATGCACATTAACATACAAAGCACAGGTCATCCCTTACTTTATAGATCGTATACCTTGAGAAATTAACCAAAAAGAGGGCAGGGATTTGGGTGTTTGATTTTGCTGCTGCTGGGAGCGAAGAGGAAATCCTTAGAGACAGCCTTGGTGAAAATGGGGTTCATCTCAGTAATTTCAGTCTGAAGCAGTGATGACACAGCTGTGAAGTGAAGGTCAGGAAAACCCAGGAAACCCAAAATAATGTAGGCAATAAATAAATATGTGAAGTGGGTATAAAGGGCCTGAGCCACACTATGTGGGATACTCAGGCATAAGATAATTCACCTGCTGGGTTGTTAAGGGTTAGCAGGACTGGCCAAAGGAAGGAGTGTCTTCAAGGTTTCTATCCAGTTTGTTGCTATTACATAAAAAATGGCAATTCCGTAAGAAAACTGAGATCCTTTCACACCTTTTACCTCGCAGACTGTTCCTCCATAGGGCTGTATGCAGCGTGCATTCCCTGCAGGTGAATCAGCCTCTGCTTTAAAGTAAGGCACGTCATCTTTGTAGTAGAGGGCAAAAATCAAAGTTAAGCTTGCTCAGGTCTCTGTTCTGAACTGTCTGTTTTACTTTCAGAGATCTAAGGACGCTCTGTGATGTGTGGTGTCATAAAGAGCATTTGTTGTCTTTTTGCTGCATGAAAGATATAAACTAACAGAAAAAATACACGAGGAGAGAGGAATGCCTTGTTTTCAGTGCCCATTATATCATCCTTTAAAGCTGTCGTTTGTATCTGGCCATTACAGTCTGTTTAGAGGAAAAGGAGATCTTGGAACTGAAGCTGAATTCCCCCCTGGCTGTCTCTGTGACTGTAGGCAAATTGCAACTGGCTGTTCTTTAGGATGCACAGGCTAAAAGTCACATAATCATAGCTCCTTGCAGCAGTGATGCATCAGGTTGGGTATGTTGAAATCCCTGAAAGAGAAGTTGTGCAGAAGAAGAACATATAATTAGTACAACCTGAAATTCAGACCTCTAATATCTTTTCTAGGCCATTGACTGCTTGGGCAGTCCAGTCTTCCACAACAGCTGTGTGTGTCTTAGTGGATGAAGCCTTTCTAACAGGATGCTCACAGTTCATATTTGCCAGACAATTTATAAGCATCTTCAGTACTCACCTGTTACTGGTTAAGTGGGAATATAAGTGGGGAAATGCTGGATTGCAGAATCATAGAACATTGACTGGTTTGGATTGGAAGGGACTTTTAAGATCATCTTATCCCACCCCCTGCCCTGGGCAGGGACACCTCCCACCAGACCAGGTTGCTCCAAGCCCCCTCCAACCTGGCCTTGAACCCCTCCAGGGATGGGGCAGCCACAGCTTCTCTGGGCAACCTGGGCCAGGCTCTCGCCATCTTGACAGCAAAGAAGTTCTTCCCCAGATCTCAGCTCCATCTCCCCTCTTTTGATGTAAAACCCTTCCCCCTCCTCCTATATCTCCCCTCCCTGATCCAAAGTCCCTCCCCAGCTTTCCTGGAGCCCCTTGAGGGACTGGAAGGGGCTCTAAGGTCTCCCTGGAGCCTTCTCTTCTCCAGGCTGAACACCCCCAACTCTCTCAGCCTGTCCTCCCAGCAGAGGGGCTCCAGCCCTCCCAGCATCTCTGTGGCCCTGTTGGACAGCATCATGATACTGTACTCCAGCCCTCCCAGCATCTCCGGGGCCCTGTTGGACAGCATCATTATACTGTATTAATTACCACAATAGAAGAAGATTATTAATTGGCTAGCCTAGCTCTAGGATTCATGTCTATGTGTAGCATTAAGCCTGTTACCTCACATCCTCTCCGTGCCGTGGGTGTTCTCCTCTAGTATCAGGGTGCTTCAGAGATCTTGTCTTCTGATCAAATATTTGTACCCGGCTGCCTGGGAGACACATGTCATTTGCAGATGTGTCTCCAAAGAGCTCAGGACTCCAAGACCATCAGTTTGCTTCCCTGCTGACTTCCCCAGTCACAGTTCCTTTCTGAAAGCAGCTGTGGTGAGATGCTGGTTTCCTCAGTACAATGTGACTGGTCACCAGGCCCAGGGGGACAATCTTTGTTAACTCAACACGTTGGTCATAGCATCTGCTCACCATTAGTCACCCACCATCGATGCAAGTTCAGGGGCATTAAAAAATGACCAGCTGAATTAAAACGTGAATAAGGTTCATCTGGAATCTTCTGTGTGAAGTGATGAGTGGGACACGGATCCAACAGTTTCCAGAAGGGGTTAAGCTTGTTGAAATAATCTCCTTTTTCAAAGGAACTTGGCAGGCTGGTATCTTGCTCACTGAGGGTTTGCACAAGAGCCTGTGCTGGAAACCAGACGAGCAGCAGAGGAGGAGTTCACCCCAAAATAACATCAAAGGGCTGACCGTATCGGGGCCCGGCTCTGATAGGAAACTCCTCCAGTTTGGCAGTGTTTCTTCAGTGAAGGAGATACACTTTCAGGTCTGGAATTCAGAAGTCTCAGAGCAGATAACCAGAGGATTTTCAGTAATCCCTGGGCTCCTTCCAGATGAGATAAAGGTCGTTTGATAGTCATCTACAGGATAAGGATTTCCCAGAGCCTCACAGATACGTTAAGACACTTACTTTTATTGAGGCGTTGGAAAAGAGTTGAGAATGTTGCACTACCTAAATTTGATTTTGATGTCATATTATTTATTACTTCTTATTTATTTTTTTTTTTAGAAAAGAATAAGGATCATTATCTTCTTTCAGAAATGCCTTTTATTTCAAAATAATAGCTATTCTGGTAGACAGACAGCATTATTATTTCAACCTAGAACTACACTGGTATTTTATTAGATATATTTTCCACCTCTTTCTCCTCCGTGCAATATGCTTTTCTGTATGTTTGATGGACTACCCCAGAACAAGCAGGAAAATATAAATATGATACCCAAAATACATACAGCTCATTATTTAAAGTAACTGGCTTTTGGTGGGGTTTTTTGTGCGAGGAGACCTGGTGGCTGCAGGTTTGCAGCCTGTGACCCCCATCCCACCACAATAACCTCGGTGGTGCAGTGATCCCAGTTATCCCAGCATCCCTTCCCTTTTGGTGGGTAAGATGTAGCAGGAGTGGTCCCTGGTCCAGGGCTACTCAGGGAATAAGGCGCCAGGTGGAAACTACCACTCCTGAGCAGCAATAAGGATTTCTTCCTGCCTTTCCCTCGGAGAAGGGCACTGATGAGGTTTATTTACTTGGAAACCTTTTTTTACAATTTTTTTTGCAGTATTTCCATGAACTTACTGTCTTTCTCTAAGAACTAAAACTTCTATCTCTAGTACACGTGAGGTTGGCCAAATTTTTCAGACGTGATTGAGCAGTGGGGAAGGTATACGATAGGTAAAATCATGAAAATTAATGAGCCTGATGTCCTAGGAGATAGGCCTAAAGAAAAAACAACAGAAAAATACCCGGATTATTTTATCCAGAAATTATTTTCTTCTTTGCAGACCTGAATGCTGCTTCAGTTCCTTCCGGAGACTGGATGCTAAGGCTGCTACTGAAAAATTCCAGCAGGATCTGGGTTTCCGAATGCTCAACTGTGGAAGGACAGATCTGATCAACCAAGCGATCGATGCACTGGGCCCTGAGGGGGTTAACACCATGGACGATCAGGTAACGCTGGGACCACACACACAAAATCTCTTTGCATGAACAAATTGCACCTTCCTTTCCTTTCCTCTCCTATGAGGACAGGCTGAGGAAGCTGGGATTGTTCAGCCTGGAGAAGAGAAGGCTCCGGGGAGACCTTATAGTGGCCTTTCAATACCTGAAGGGTGCCTATAGAAGAGCTGGAGAAGGAATCTTTGACAGGAAGTGTAGTGATAGGACAAGGGGAAACGGTTTTAAATTGGAAGAAAAAAGATTCAGATTAGGTATCAGGAAGAAATTTTTTATTATGACGGTGGTGAGACACTGGAACAGGTTGCCCAGGGAAGTTGTGGATGTCCCATCCCTGGAGGGGTTCAAGGCCAGGCTGGATGTGGCCTTGAGCAACCTGCTCTAGTGGGAGGTGTCCCTGCCCAGGGCCAGGGGGTTGGAACTCGATGATCTTTGAGGTCCCTTCCAACCCTAACCATTCTGTGATTCTATGTGGCAAATCAATAGACGAGGTTGTTAAGTGTTACTTGCCTCTCCAAGGCTTTTCTAATTCTAGCTTGTGTTTTAGTCTGAAAATGTATCCCTTAAAAAAACCAAAAAAATACACCTCTAAGTCAAAGCCTGGAGTGAATTGTTTCTTTATCAGCTGGAATGTAGGTCTGTTCCTTGGATGGCCGCTCTCAAGCACTGATGGAAGAGAGGTTAATCCAGGGAAAGCCCCATGTTGGCTTAATGCTAAGACAATGTCAAAACAAGGTGGGTTTTTGCCAGCGACACTCTCTTCTGGTTCAACAGCCCAAATGCAGCCTGGGTCAGTGAGGAGTGACCAAAAGGTGTTACTGTCTGGTGGCTTCCAGGCGTGAAGTGAGTTACATCTTCTCAGCACAGTCTGGCGTGTAAGAAACAGCCCCGAGAGCCCCAGTGGCATCAAAATCTGTCGGTATTAGCATTGTTGAAAGTCCATCACGCTCTGTATTTTTTCATTTTTACCTGTTCCCTGCTCAGCTACGCTGAGCCGTAGGGATTCGTTAGTCTGGGCAGTCTTCAGCTGCTTCTGCTTGTGCTGTCAGTCCCATCAAGTAACAGCACTCTCTTCTCTGGGGCATCATTCAATGCGCTGAATTAGCTTTTAATTAAAAAAAAAAAACCAACACCAACAAAACTCCTCCAAATAAACACTCATTATAGCTGTCACAGCAATAAGAGTGAGCTGTGGTGTCTGGGAAACAATAGGATATTTATCAGGAGGAAGGATTCACGTTCCAGTAGGGAGGTTTTCTCGTAGGTACCATTTCAAACCAGAGCCTGAAACGTGGTACTTTCCACCATCCCATGATTTTAAAGGATATGTGAGTGTGTACCTACATAGTGAGCAGAAACTGCTCCTGCACAAACTTATATCTAGGTATGTGGCTGCCTTATTTACATACCCAATAAAGGAGCTTTGTGGTTGCAGAGGTGGGGTGTCACATCACAGGTCCCCTTGATATTGACTTTATTCAAGTGACAAAGGTGGCAGATTTATATAGCCAAGGTCTGCCGCTTACTTCCTGTATTTATTTTATTTTTATATAAGTTTTTTGCAGGTCTTGGTTATGTAGCCCTGAGGCTTTTTGTTCTCTCAAAGCAGATTATTTTGCATCCTGAACTTTACTGTCCTAACACCAAAGAGGCTGGTGCCAAGACTGTCATCACTTGTCACTATGGGATGGTTTTTAGCTCTCTCCAGCCAGCCAGTAAACTGGGAGCTGCTTGGCTTTTTTTTTACCTTGTGTTCTGTAGGCGACTTGTTGGAAAGTTTGAGGAGTTTCTGCTGTCACTTATTGATGGTCTCATTGTCATCCTGTCGATGTCACCCTCCAGCCAGTCCTGCTGTGAACAGGGGGAGCACGGCGTGCTGGCAGGTCTGTTGTCTTTGCAGAAAGCTGCTCCCACATCTCCCAGTGGTGTTTTGGCAGAGGAGGGTGAGATGGGCTCCCTCTGGAGCCGTTGCTGCTCTGGATTTCTCCACTTTAGGGGTTCTGGAGCAACTCGTCTCTGCAGCTGAGCGAGTGTCCTCTGCCACGCTCCCCACGTCACAGCCAAAGTTACACCCAGACTCCAGCAGTGACTCTGCCAGAGCTGGAATATACACACTGATGAGTAAGCAGGGAATGCCAAACTGGCATTAAAAAACAAAATAAATTAAAGAAAAAAATAAAGGAGGGTAATGCTGTACAAACCTGGTAGTTTTAGAACCCTGACTGTAGCAGTAAATACAGGCTTGAGCCTGCAGACCCCAGTTTTGAGTTCTCAGTTATTTGTCTTTAATTAGTTGATCCTCCCAAGCTCCCTAAAAGCCAAACCCACCCAGTTCCCCCCCCCCTTCCCCGGCCCCTGAAACCTCGTTGCGAATGTCACCGCCTCAAAGGCAGGAAGATTGGAATTGTGGCTGTTTGGAAAAGATGCCTTTGCAGATTGGAGGGCAGCACTCCTCGGTGAGAGACGCAATTCTGGTTTATGACACAAATCCATCTCTGAAGCTGGAGCCGTGTTATCGCCCGGTGAGCAGCAGAGGTGCTGCCAGGGAAAATTCAAACACTCACAATAATTAGAGGGGGGAGCAGTAGGATGTGAGCAGGGATGGATTTTACTAGGACATTTCCTTTCTGTCCTTGGCTACGTCTGGAATGAGCTCCGTTTAAGTGAGGCTCATTTCTCTCATAATTCATCTCTGAGCCGTCACGGTTTGCTGGTTAAGTAGAGAGGGAGAGATTGATGGGATTGAAACGCTGAAATATTGTGGCAAATAGGATTTTAGCGATGGGGGTAAGTTGCCAAATAAATTCATCTTGTGTATTTTTGTGTGTTGTTTTCCACTTTCGGTTCATCTGGCTACAAATGATCCAAGAAATGGTATTTCTTTTTTGGCAGCCTTGAGAAAGCTCAAGAATTGTGGACAATACGCAGCTGGGGTTTCAGTGATCCCTTCTGTGCTCTTCCAGTTTTGTCCCCTGATGGTTTGTCTGTGTCACTTTTCTGATACTGGTGCATTGTGTCCCCTCTGCAGAGAAACCAAATGTTTTGAATATATATGTATATGCTGTCCCTGCACACCTGCACATTACTGGTGCATTGTGTCCCCTCTGCAGAGAAACCAAATGTTTTGAATATATATGTATGTGCTGTCCCTGCACACGCACACACATACTCTTCTCTACCTTAAGATTCCAACTCACCATGTCCCTGACGCTATTTCACTGTTGACAGGTATAAAAAGATAACTTTATTTTTATTTTTTTCCCCTTTTTCCTGCAGGGTATGACCCCACTAATGTACGCCTGCGCTGCTGGAGATGAAGCCATGGTCCAAATGCTTATAGATGCTGGAGCAAATTTAGATATACCAGTGAGTAACAGAGCTCCCTCTCCCTGTAATTATTCATCTGTAAACTAACAAGAGCAGTCATGAAATCTCTCCGAGCAACTGAAGGCTTCATTTCTGGAAGCTTCTGAGCAAGGCACTTCTTTCAGAAATCATTGCTTCAGGGATTTGGGAGGGGGAAGAAAACCTTCAAAACCTCTTGGAGCACTCAGTGGCTCCAATTATGATTGGCATTGGCAAGTCTAATTGGCACGGTGGGGGTAAGGGGGCCTCCATCCTGAAGGAGCTGCCACTTGGAGAAACCAATAAGCCCATTAAAAAGGCCCAGGGGACTGGACAGAGTGACTGGAGCTGGCGGCGCTCTCTAAATGGCCTCAGTTCCTGTTCCCTGGGGTTGTCACTTCCAAAGAAAAAAGCCCGTTCTGTACAAGATGCCTGAAGATGATGGCAGAGGGACACGGCAGTGGTGGGTTAATGACTACCTGGTTCCTTTCCCCCAGGTCCCCAGCACGTCTCCACGATACCCTTCCGTCCACCCCGACAGCCGCCACTGGACCGCCCTCACCTTTGCTGTCCTACACGGGCACATCTCTGTCGTTCAGGTGAGTGGAGGAGACTCCCATTTTGGGAACCTTTACAGGAGACACAGGGGGGGCAGAGAGCAGCCCCCCCTCACTCTCAGCCCTCCCGAGCACGAGACCCTCACAGCCTCCAGGTGCCATTTGGTGGAAGCCTTCTAAAAACCAGGGGAAACAGTCATGTCCTGAAAATGAGAAGGCAGCCGATGCTTTTTTAGATGACATAATTCCCAGCAAGGCCTTGATAACAAAACACACATTTCCATATTTTTCTTTGGTTTCAGTCTTGGCCCATGGTTTACCACATCCCAAACGATGCTGCACCATCGCTGCCCTGGCATTGTAGAGAAACCAGGGCTTCATGTGGAGTGGTTACAGGCAAACTGCTGGACCAGGACGCTCTCTGACATGAGATGTTAATTGGTTTCTACATTTACATGTGCAAAAATGAAGCGTATGCTGATTTCTGCTCTAATGGCAGCAAATCAGCTGTAACTTCCTTTTATAATCCTTGAGAATTGCATGAACGAGACTTAAGCTGTCGTGGGAGTTGAGCCTCTCACATCCTCCCTGCTCCCTTTTTTCGGGGGAAGTTAACACAGAATTGGGGTAGAATCCTGGAAATTCAACTTCAAGAGGAATTCAAAACTGATCACAGCAGATAGTCAATTCCTGGGGAATTTAATTACCCTTCTGCTCGAAGGAGGAAATAAAAAAAAAAAGCTGTAAGCAAATGGAGGCTGCACACATTCATTTTTTTTTTTTATTTGTGTACAATTGTAAATAATTACAAAGATTAGATTCCAGCTGGCAAACTGCCAGGGCAGCCTCCGGTATTGCAAAGGTTGGACAGGCCCTAATTTACATGGGAGATAAGAGCCCAGTTCTCCCAGGAGAATGAGGCCAAGTCTATCAAAGCTCCTGTTGGACCATGTTACCCACAGGGTTAGAGGCCAAGTCTATCAAAGCTCCTGTTGGACCGTGTTACCCACAGGGTTAGAATCAAAGAATTGTCTGGGTTGGAAGGGACCTTTCAGATCATTGAGTCCAACCATCAACCCAACTCTGATGAAACCCATCACTAAACCATGGCTCTTAAAGTTAGTTTTGAACCCAACTCTGATAACAACCATCACTAAACCATGGCTCTAAAGTTCGTTTCTTTTATTTTGGTTTAAACTTCTGAAGATTACACTTTTTTTTTTTTTTTCATTTGGCAACTGTTTTTAAAAGAGTAGATGTCAGCCGTTGCTGAAATTGGTGTATAAAATCACCTTTCCAGTTAAGCCCCACCCCGCAAAGCTTGTGTGGAAGAGCTGGCATCTGAAGGGAGAAACAAACCAGCCCACGACCCAGTTGTGCTCTGCAAGAAGTTTTATAATAAAAATGGGAATGTTTATGCTCTTTATGCCAGGACCAGTACTAATTGGGGATGGCTGAAAGCCTCAAATTGGGAGAGTGTTACAGGGCAGAGCCAGCTGGACTCCTGTGCCCGTCGGAGGTGATGGTCCTCACTCCATGGGTGCCCCGACGCTGCCCCCCAGCCCTACCCCACCATGAAAGGTCCCCATCATCTCGTAACCTTCTCCCCTTCATCTGGGAGGGGGGTCATTTCCCTTTGCTGGGGGTGTTGGGTGAAAGCAGGTTGTGTGTGTGGCAACCCAGAGACCAAGAGGCGCGTTTGGCCTCCAGGGCTAATTCCCTGGAGGAACCCTGTTTCCTGCACACAGCGTGAAACTAAATGAGATGGACTGAAACTAAATGAGATGGACTTCCTGTGCTGGAGAGAAGCTCTGATGGCAGAGCTCTTTGGAGCTGGGAAATTACAATTGCAAAACCACGTTCGTAAAGGAGAATTTTAAAAAGAGGAGGAAAAAAAAAGTAGGTGTTCTCCAAGATGCCAGCTGAGCACCTTTCCAGGACAAACTCGCTACTGAAAGCACACTAAAGCAAAAGAAAATAAGAAAACTCTAAATTGATGTTCACATGGAGCCTTTAGCCCTAGGCTGAGTGAGGAAACGCATGAGAAATTTGCCTTGTAATAGATACTTGGCTTTAGCCTTTGAGATGGTGCCTTTGTGTGTGTGCACTCTCCATTCCACCGCTCTTCCTTCCTAACACACAGCCCCTTCTGTTTGCTCCTTCTGAATTGCTCTTTTCTCAACTCCTTGTCTTTCATGTGGTGGGTTTGCAGCTGCTCTTGGACGCCGGTGCCCACGTGGAGGGCTCTGCCGTGAACAGCGGAGAGGACAACTACGCCGAGACGCCGCTCCAGCTGGCCTCAGCCGCAGGTGAGCTCGGGGCAGCCTCCCCACCCTCCATCTCCTGCTGCCACACAACAACCACAACCAATTCACACCTGGGTCTGGGGTCTACTGTGTAGGTCCAAGCTGGCAATGTGTGCTGGTAGCCCAGAAAGCCACCAGCATCCTGGCCTGCATCGCCAGCAGCGTGGGCAGCAGGGCAAGGTGGGGCATTCTGCCCCTCTGCTCTGGGCAGACCCCACCCCCCCAGTGCTGCCTCCAGCTCTGGGGCCACCAACAGCAGAAGGACATGGAGCTGTTGGAGTGGGGCCAGAGGAGGCCTCGGAGATGCTGGGAGGGCTGGAGCCCCTCTGCTGGGAGGGGGGGCTGAGAGAGTTGGGGGGGTTCAGCCTGGAGAAGAGAAGGCTCCAGGGAGACCTTCCAGCCCCTTCCAGTCCCTCAAGGGGCTCCAGGAGAGCTGGGGAGGGACTCTGGATCAAGGAGGGGAGCTCTAGGAGGAGGGGGAAGGGTCCCCTTTAAGGTGTCTGGGGAGACCTTAAAGCTGTTTCCAGTATCTGAAGGGTGGCTAGAAGAAAGCTGGAGAGGGACTTTTTAAAAGGGCATGTAGTGATAGGACAAGGGGTGATGGCTTCAAACTGAAAGAGGGGAGATTTAGATGAGAACTCAGGAAGAAATTCTTTGCTGTGAGGGTGGTGAGACACTGGAACAGGTTGCCCAGAGAAGCTGTGGCTGCCCCATCCCTGGAGGGGTTCAAGGCCAGGCTGGAGGGGGCTTGGAGCAACCTTGGTCTGGTGGGAGGTGTCCCTGCCCAGGGCAGGGGGTTGGAACAGGATGACCTTTAAGGTCCCTTCCAACCCAAACTGGTCTATGGTTCTGTGGTTCTAAAACACTGGTAGGAACCCTGTCTGGGTTGGCAACAACTACCAGCTCTCATCACATGGCAAGAGCCTGATGGGCACTGAAGGAGTCTCTGCTCCTCCAACGTGTCCCAGTGCCCCCCTCCTGCCCCGGCCTCCAGAGTAAACCCCACTGAGGCAGCTCCTTCACACAGGGCACTGTGGAGAACCATACACCAGCTACTGTCTAGCCTGGGCATGTCTTGGATCTAAATGACTTTCAGATGCAAAAATTAACAAGCTTACATTCAGCCTGGGGAAAAATAACTGTTATATAAAGAAATTTGTTTCATTAATTTATTAAATGCAAGTAAAATTCTGCATTTCTTCTGCTTAACTGTCAGGAGAAGAGTTTAGCGTCCCGCGAACAAGCCTGTGCTGGCCTAAAAGTACCTGCTGGTTTTCAACACTTTTCATCTCTAACTGGTTTTACTTTTTTTTCCTTCATTTCTTTCTGCTTCATTTTTGCGTGTTTATGAAGATGAGTTTCTTCCTTGCCCTGCGGTCTGGGCATGTCTTGGATCTAAATGACTTTCAGATGCAAAAATTAACAAGCTTACATTCAGCCTGGGGAAAAATAACTGTTATATAAAGAAATTTGTTTCATTAATTTATTAAATGCAAGTAAAATTCTGCATTTCTTCTGCTTAACTGTCAGGAGAAGAGTTTAGCGTCCCGCGAACAAGCCTGTGCTGGCCTAAAAGTACCTGCTGGTTTTCAACACTTTTCATCTCTAACTGGTTTTACTTTTTTTTTTTCCTTCATTTCTTTCTGCTTCGTTTTTGCGTGTTTATGAAGACGAGTTTCTTCTCTGCCCTGCACCAAGCTTTATTGAAGGGATAAAGAAGTGGTCCCTTCCCCTCCCAGTCTCCTGCCACCCCTCTGTACCACATCTCATGTGAATGGTGGGAGGGGGGCCTGCCTGAACTGGGGCTGCATGATACACCAGTCTACTTAAACTGGTTGTGTGCATCTCCGCTGGTGTGCATTGAGCTTAATTCTCTTTTTGTTCTAGCTGGCTGGGCATTATTAGGCAATTTAAGTGCTTTGTGACTCAGTTTTTCTCTCCGAGTTGTTATGAAGCCTGACATGTGCTTGCAGGATGCTCCAAAAGCCTTAGCTGGGAGCATAACCATTGCTGGTACAGTGTCCCTTTGCAGAGCCGTGTTATTTGCTTCAGAGAGGTAATAGACGTGGACTTTCAGCCTGGAGAAGGCTCCAGGGAGACCTTACAGCAGCCTTCCAGTGTCTGAAGGGGCTACAGGAGAGATGAGGAGGGACTCTTTGTCAGGGAGTGTAACGATAGGACGCGGGGTAATGGTTTTAAATGGAAAGAGGGGAGATTTAGATTAAATATTAGAAGGAAATTCTTTCCTATGAGGGTGGTGAGACACTGGCCCAGGTTGCCCAGAGAAGCTGTGGCTGCCCCATCCCTGGAGGTGTTCAAGGCCAGGCTGGATGGGGCTTTGAGTAACCTGCTCTGGTGGGAGGTGTCCCTGCCCAGGGCAGGGGGGTGGGACTGGATGATCTTGAAGGTCCCTTCCAACCCGAACCATTCTATGATTCTATGAATAATTGATACATTTCTGTCCATTTTACCACAGGGAACTACGAACTGGTGAGCTTATTGCTCAGTAGAGGTGCTGACCCACTCCTGAGCATGCTGGAAGTCAACGGGATGTCCTCGTCACTTCATGAAGACATGAACTGCTTCAGTCACTCGGCTGCACACGGGCACAGGTAAAGCTCCCTTTGTGTTCCAAACAGGGGTGGTTTTTTTTACCTAAGGCTCCCACCATAGGAATTCCCCCCTGACTTCATATTCCATGTCTTATACCCGAAGCCCTGGGGCTGCAGTTGGAAGATGTTCAGACTCTCCAGAGAGCAGCCATTGCTAGTGCGGGGCAGTTTCTCAGGCTGTTCTGATTCAGATGTAGGTATTTGCCTTTTGGGGAGCTGAAAGATTCTTTAAACTGGTAGATGTGCTTTTTTGCTTATTCTCTCACTTGTTGGTCTAGTTCTGCAGCACCAAGTGAGCAGGAGCCAGTTCTAGGTCATACGTGAGCAGACCAAGCTCAGTGGGGTTATGAGAGTGGTTCATGTCCTGAGACAGAACCTAATCACATTAAGGTGGCAAAAATAACCTGTGGCAGAATTTGGTTGATCCATCTCTGGTTTTTGGATCAAGAGATTGGTCATTAAAGTCAGACTGGGCTTTCCAACCCTGATTTCAGGGTTGTTGTTTAGAAATAAGGCGTTACTTTACAAACTCGTCCAGAAATCCTTCTGTTCCCAGAAAAAATGTTAGTGTAACAAGCCAATTAAAACAGCCCCGGAACGGCCCATGTGGCTGAGCAGTGAGGTAGCCAGAGGGGCCTGCAGCTGGCCCGTGAATAGCAGCTACCTTGCCTGAACACAGCTGGGCTTGAGAGCTCAGGTACATTGCACATCTGGATACAGCCAGGAAAACAGCCCCCGCTCAACTGAGGCCCAACTCTGCACAGCTGGAAGGGCCCAATGCAGTTATTTACCGGGTAAAACCGCACAGAGGCTGCTCTGTTCCCAGCTCTGCTCCCCTCCCACCACCTTCTGCCACATCTCACCAGGCAAACTGGGAAATTCAAGGCTGGTTCTCCAGTCGGACAGGGCAGGGTGATCCCAAAAGCACAAAATTAACTGGTTTCAGCGCTCTCAAGTTGTGTGGGTGCAAAGAGAGCACCAGCTAGTGGCAATTCAGCGTCAGAGCTGAGAGCTGGGGTGGACTTTGGTGGGCTGGGGAACCTCTGCTGCAGATGTCCCCAGCTGTCTGTGGGGACATTGATGATGCAAACTTCCCAAAGTGGCTGGACACAAACAAGAAAAGTCTCTTTTCTTGCAACTGCTGTGTGAAATTCCAACCCAAAAAGATTCTCCCTGGGTTTAGCGATGCAGAATTCTCATTTTTTATGGTTTCTATTTACTGCTGCAGGAAGCGGGTCTGACTGAAACAACGTAACAAAGCCTGAAGAATTGGGAAAACAGCAAGAGCTCTAACAGACAGGGGCTAAATCTTACTTCAGAGCTTAAGATGTTACCACACTCGGGGCTGGCAGAAGGAAGCACGTTTCTATGTCCAAGTGTAGACTGCAATAAACCCCAGCTTGCACTAATGCTCTGGAATACACCCTGGTACCACTATGGTAGAGGAGCATATTCCATGTTTTTGCCTTTGCTGCCAGGGCATCTATTTCTAGCACTTGGGATAGGGAAGAAGTGGTTTAAATGATCTACATGATCATCTACATGATCTTCCAACCCAAACCATTCTGTGAGACACTGCTCTGTATCTGCCAGCTCTTATTGACTCAGCCAGACCCCTAAGCCCAAATCACCACAGTCCTGTCTGAACTGTTGAGATTTCATTTATTAATAAGGGATTTCTCTCTTCTTACCTCGTCAGGAACGTTCTGCGCAAGCTCCTGACCCAGCCCCAGCAGCTGAAGGGAGATGTCCTCTCCCTGGAGGAGATCTTAGCTGAGGGGGTGGAGAGTGACACCTCCAGCCAGGGCAGCTCCAGCGAGGGGCAGGTCAGGCTCTGCAAAACCAGGATGAAGGCTCTGCAGGAGGCCATGTACTACAGCGCCGAGCACGGCTACGTGGACATCACCATGGAGCTCCGGGCACTCGGTGAGGCCTTTGCTTTAGTTTCAGCACATTTAAGGCTTGAAAAGGATTTTTCTCTCCCCCTTTCACTTGTAACCCGAACTGCAAAGCTGTCCCAAGCTTATGGACACTGGCTGGCCAAGTTAATTAAAAAAGTTTTTAAGGCTCCTCACAAATTTTTCCAAATTGCCACTGATCTACAATGTCCCTTACTTTTGTCTGGGTCCTCTGTGCCCAAGTATCAAAATCACGTCTCTTGTCAGATACTCTGACACCTAAAATTCAGAGTTAAAGAGGCTTGGTCTCAAAAACAAAGGTAATGACAGGGGTTAAATGGTTTAAGATGAAAGAACGGATTTGATCTACAGGTAGGAAAGAGAAGCTCTGAAGGTTGTGTATGTAGACTGTTGCAGGTAACCAGGAGAAGACACCTCACACCATCTCTGTGTGGGACTAGGTATTCTTAACAAGTTTGCTGCAAATTTAGCCCCTTATTCATGATTAGTCTTCTAATCATGAAGCTAAATACGCAGGGAGCATTTATATATATATATAGGGAGTCTCCAACTTATGGTCCTGGTACCAATCCTCTGCTGTTGTAGATAAATCAACCTGTCGATGACGCAGTTCAATCACCTTTAATATAAAGACAAAACTCTACCTGCTGTTAGGATGTATCTAAAGATCTATCAATATATGTTAGGATGTATATAAAGATCTACAGGTCCTTCAGCAAATCCTCATCTCTCACTGTCCCTTTTGCTGTGGCCACAGGAGTCCCCTGGAAACTCCACGTGTGGATCGAGTCACTGAGGACAACCTTCTACCAGTCACGCTACTCCGTCGTGCAGACCCTCTTACGGGAATTCGTCACCATTAAAGAAGAGGACTATAACGAAGAACTGGTTAGCGAAGGGCTGCAACTCATGTTCGACATCCTCAAAACCAGCAAGGTAATTATTAGTTCTGTAACGGTATGAAAATCGGGTGTTTGGGGTTTGCTGTTGGACAAGGCAGTGCACAAGAGCGAGTGCCTGCACTAAGTCCCCAGTGAGTCACTAGGGTAGGAAAATGGCCCTGATACACTGTAGATAAAGGCTACACAGCCCACCAGAGCAGGCCTCCCAGTAAAGACATTAATTTCTATAGAAGTGAGATCTATTCTGTTAAAAATCCAGTTCAGCAACTGGCTTTTGAAGCCAGATTGTAAGAGGAGGAGTTATCAACACAGTACCAGGGACTTCTGGTTGTCTCAGTAGCATCAGTGTCTCTCAGTGGTGAGGCACTGGAACAGGTTGCCCAGAGAAGCTGTGGCTGCCCCATCCCTGGAGGGGTTCAAGGCCAGGTTGGATGGGGCTTGGAGCAACCTGGGCTGGTGGGAGGTGTCCCTGCCCAGGACAGGGGGGTTGGAACTCGATGATCTTTGAGGTCCCTTCCAACCCAAACCATTCTATGATCTTCTGGGAGTTCTCTGACCAATGCTTTTGTTCAGCAATGTTTTCCTTCTACTTTTTTAATTTAAAGGTTGCCTATGTTGTTTTTTCCTTGCTTTTCAAGGCATGTCTAGAAGAGATCTGATCCATGGTGTGTAGTTTGGCTGTCTCATTTTGCAGATAAGCTCACCCAGTCTCTCCCGTGCTCTCTTCAAGAGGCTGTTGCCTTCACCACTCATTATAAACGGCCTTTAAATTAAAAGCAAGGCTGTAGCTGGCTAAATAAAACCAATTGCAGACTGGGAGCTGGAACTTGGTATCTGACAACGAGCTAATACCATGAATCAAATCCTGCTGAGAAGAGGCTGATGGGGCTCCCTGTTATGTGTGAGCTTTTGCTCACAAACCATTGCTGAGAGGACTCAGAGCCTGTTTGCTCAGACCGTGCTCTGGTCCCTCTCTTTGGGGGTCATTTTTGTAGAGCGCAGTCGCTGTGAGTCCCAAGGGAACTGTTAGGGTGTGTTTGAAACCCTGCAAAGTGCCCACAGTGCTGATACCTCTTGGGTCCTCCCCACAGAACGACTCCATCAACCAGCAGCTTGCAGCCATCTTCACCCACTGCTACGGCAGCAGCCCCATCCCCAGCATCCCCGAGATCCGAAAGACGCTGCCAGCGCGCCTGGGTAAGATGTTCACTCAACAGTCAAGCTCTTGTGATTTAGTTATTTTTTTTTTTTAAAAGCATCCACAGTTTCAAAAATTATTCACTTGTTTTTTGGGTTTTTTCTCTTCATTTCCTTACCCTAACAGATCCTCACTTTCTCAACAACAAAGAGATGTCTGATGTGACTTTCTTAGTGGAAGGGAAGCTGTTCTACGCGCACAAAGTCCTGCTGGTGACAGCATCAAACAGGTGAGTCCCTTCCCAGGCGAAGCACAGACTGTTCAGGGAGGCTTTGGCCCCTCATTCTCCTGTTCCTGTGACGAGCTCCTGGGCACCCATCAGTCAGGACACCTTCTACAGACCATAACACAGGTCAGCAGGACCAAGCCACGGCACCTTTGCTACTGTTAAGAACAGTAGAAGAGCAAAGATGAGTTTTTCTACCCACTGCTGGTACATGTTAGAGATTCCCAGAGCTCTAGTGACATAAATTAACCAGTAATTATCCCTAGAGAGCTGTGCAGCAGTTGGAATGTACATCTCCAGCCAATCACTGCCTTTCCAGTCCCCATCTCAGTTTGCTCATTGGAGCTACAATTGCTCCAGAGCTCCTGGAAATCTTCCCCCTGACCTGGTACACTTGCAGTTACTCCTTTCTTTCTCTGTTATTGGCAAAGTAACAGGTTTTTGCAGCTATTATTGTGCAGGATCGGATCAATCAATCAAGCAATTTACAGGTTAAGTTGTCCCTGAAGTTCTCCAACTAATTGTCATTACACGGAAACAAATGTTTTTCCATTTTCAACTTGTGAAGAGCAAGGGAGGCTCTTCCCCTTCCCCTTGCTCCGGCTGTTTGTCAGCAGGTAAATGAGGAGGTGAGGCTCTAATACAGAAATCTGTTAAACCCATTCTCAGGTTTAAGACGCTGATGACGAATAAAACGGAGCACGACGGCCACGGCAGCAAGACGGTGGAAATCAGCGACATGAAGTACAATATTTTCAAGGTATGTAACTTACTCTGCCTTTTCCTTATTCTCTTCCCACACGTGGGAGCTGAGAGGGCCAAGGCTTAGTATCACAGCAATTTACAAGTAGAGCTGGAGTTCATTTCAACACACCCCTATTTCAGCAGTTCTGATTTACGGTGAAACTTTTCAGGTAGGACCGACCTTAAACCAGAAGCCTTCCCACACGTGGAAGCTGAGAGGGCCAAGTCTTAGTATCACAGCAATTTACAAGTAGAGCTGGAGTTCATTTCAACACACCCCTCTTTCAGCAGTTCTGATTTTTTCAGGTAGGACCGACCTTAAAACAGAAGTCTCCAGCCTAAATTCTTATTTTCCTGCTACCCAGAGCAGGACAATCTAATCTTCTACTGAAAGTAGCTTTATACTTTTAAGGCACCATTTTCATACTTTTTAAGGCACCGTTTTCATGCTGCACTAAGCAAAAAGTAACCTTATTTAGAGGAGGTCAGCTGCCAGGCTTCGTAGTAATTCAAATCAGATGATCAGAAATCAGTGGTTTCCCTTTCAAGAAAGGCTCCAAATTGAGAATCGCGCTCTGCTTTTATGACGTTTCCATATTTAGTGGACTTAAGGGAGGTTCATTCATGATGGAGAGAAAGTAGGTTACTTACCACACACCCAAGGAAAAAGGAAAACAAGTCAGTGAAATGTGATAGCTCCCTTACTGCAGCTTCCCAGGTCTGCGTTTCAAATTTGGAAGGGACAGAACAGGGAAATGTGAAGTGGAGAACAGGGTGAGTAACTGCTTCACTCCAGGGTTGAGGCTTTTCCTTTTTTGCCTTTTTATGAATGGTACCGTCACCTCACGGTGATGAAGGACCAGAGGGAATGGAGTTGACCATAAGAACATAAGAACAGTTGACCATAAGAACATCTTTGTTCTACTTCAAAGTGTGTCTCCAAGTTCTGTGTCAGACAGATGACATCCAAGATTTACAGCTCAGGTCATGACAGAAAAAGTCTATTGGAACAAGTCTCCTTAAACAACATTTTTACATCCAAAAGTTTCTAAAAATAAGCTTTTGCTTCATTGGAGAGAGCAACAAATCGAAAAGAGATAAAACAGTGGAAATACCTCACGGAATTAAAACAATTTGATGGTAAATAAAATCAGATGAGTTAAGGAGATGATGGCATCTCTATGGTGACCTCAAGTTACGGCGCATGGAGGATGTGGAGCCACTGGAGATGTGTGTTCTCCCAGGGCTCTGCTGGAAAGCAGCTCTGCTCCCCTCTAATTCCCTTCTACAAATAAGGCAATTTTAATAGTAGCAGCTATTAGTTGCAGTAAGCACAGGAACAATCCCCACACCCTTTTACACAGCACCCAGGAGGCTGGAAGGACTTCTCTTCCCATCACCAAATCTCCTCCTTCCCCGGATGAGAGGGCAGGGGTGTAGCTGGGGGTGGGTACGTGCAGATCAAAGAGCAGAAGCTGCCTCCTTCTCTCCCTGCAAACAATTAGGCCTTTTCCTCTGGCCCTGCCGGGGGGGCTGGAGGCTGATGAGAAGCACAGCGGGGGGGGGCGAGTGGCTGGGAGGTCCCTGGGACACACGTGGGGCTGGTGGCAGTTTGGGGCTGGTGGCTCTGCGTGTCACAGCCTGCCAGGCTTCACAAAACCCCCTCCGAGGTGGTCCCCTCTTACAGGGACAGTTGGTGTTGCTTGGAGACACCCTCTCACCCTCCGCCTGAAATCCTCAGCGGGGCCCTTTTCAGAGCCCGAGGAAGAAAAGTATTAGAAAGCAGCAGATTTGCAACAGGAGGGGAAAACCCTTGGGGCTTCAGTGACAACAGCTCCAGGCCTGGCCTTCTTCCCATTTCAGATGCTGATGCAGTATTTGTACTACGGAGGAACCGAATCTATGGAAATTCCCACCGCTGATATCCTAGAGGTGAGAGCCTTTTCTTCTAAGCCTTCCCATGCACCCTGGGGCAGAGCTTGAAGGGAAAATCCAGGAGCTGAGAGCAGCTTCCAATTCATAGAATCGTAGAATCGTCGAGGTTGGCAAAAAAAAAAAAAAAAAAGAAATAAGCAATAAAAAAAAAAATAATCACTAAACCATATTCCTGAGGACCATGTCAACTCATCTTTTGAACACCTCCAGGGATGGTGCCTCAACCACTTCCCTGGGCAGCCCATTCCAATGCTGGATAACCCCTTCCGTGAAGAAATGTTTCCTAATATCCAATCTAAACCTCCCCTGGGGCAACTTGAGGCCATAAACTCGAGAGGATACTTCACACTTTGAAATGAGCTTAAAGCTTCAAAACACTCTTGCTGGGAAATAAGAAGGACCAGTTATGTTTTGTTATGGCCATGAGATGCTGGGGGGGGAATAGGGCGGGGTGGTGAAATCACTACAGGGCTTTTGGTAGCCAGAGGTGGGTGGAAGCCCCCTCTGCATGTCCCCTCTGCATGTCCCCTCTGCATGTCCCCTCTGCCCTGGGAGAAGGAAGCAGCTGTGGGAAGCTCTTGTGGTGGAACAGTCTGGGGCTGGTATGGCACAGTGACAGAAGGTGGCACAACTACACCTCCTGCAGGAGGAGCAAGCCTTTGCTAAGAGGGGAAATGTGGCCAAGAAGGCCAATGGCATCCCTGGGTGCATCAAGAGTGTTGTCAGCAGGTGGAGGGAGGTCATCCTCCTCCTCTGCCCTGGGGAGGCCCCATCTGGAGCACTGGGACCAGTTCTGGGCTCCCCAGGTCCAGAAGGACAGGGAACTGCTGGAGAGGGGACAGCAGAGGGCTACAAAGATGATGAGGGGTCTGGAGCATCTCTCTGACAAGAAGAGACTGAGGGACTTGGGTCTTCTTAGTCTGGAGAAGACTGAGGGGGGATCTGATCAACACCTATAAATACTGAAAGGGTGGGTGCCAAGAGGCAGTGGTGCCCAGGGACAGGTCAAGAGGAAATGGGCACAGAGTTGACCATAGGAAGTTCCATCTAAACATGAGGAGGAACTTCTTCACTTTGAGGGTGGCAGAGCCCTGGCAGAGGCTGCCCAGAGAGGTGGTGGAGTCTCCGTCTCTGGAGACATTCAAACCCCACCTGGACACGTTCCTGTGGGACCTGCTCTGGGTGGCCCTGCTCTGGCAGGGGGTTGGAGGAGATGATCTCCAGAGGTCCCTTCCAACCCCATAGCATTCTGTGATTCTGTGAGTGGACTTTCTGCTCTTTCCTGAGGACTTGGCCATTAAAACAGGGAGCGGGAGATGGTTCAGGGAGGAAATCATCAGTTGTGTTTGTCTTCCTGAAGCCTTTCAAGGCTCATGATCTCAAACAGCTTCTCTCTTGCCCCGTAGCTGTTGTCGGCTGCCAGCCTGTTCCAGCTGGATGGTCTCCAGAGACACTGTGAAATCCTCTGTGCCCAGACGATCAGCTTGGAGAACTCTGTTCACATCTATAAATATGCCAAGGTATGTGCCAAACCTTATTCAAGACTGACACTGACACAGCACCCCTGCTTTCAGCACCCTCCTTCTGGTCAGGACATAGAGCCCGGGAGCGGCACCCGCCCCGCTGGTAACTCCACCCCAAACCCAAGTGAGGGGTTGGGTCCAAGTTCCAGTCTGCAAAGTCCTGCCCAGCCCTGGGGTGTTCTCTTGTCTAAAGTGATGGTGGATGAAATGGATGTGAGATCCCCACGGAGCAGGGGAGAGGTGTCCTCCCAGCCCGAGAGACTGAAATCCTCAGAGCAGCGGGGGCATCGGTCACAGAACAGCGACCAGAACTGACCCTCTCCTCACACCCCGGCTGTGTGACAGAGATATTCAACTCTACAGCAAATAACCCACATTATTGATAAAATCAGAGCTAAATACTCAGCCATTCCTGCAAGTTTGCAGGGTCGGATCCCTTAAAGTCAAGCAGAAAGGCCACACAAAGGGCTGACAACGACGCGCACGTTTTCATTGTGGGCAATGTCACACTCGGGATCCTTTTCCGTTCCTGACTCCCACACCAGGCCATTTTTTTCCAAGGAACTGAGGCTGGTTTCTTTCAGGACCTGAAATGTAACAGTGCAGTAGGAGAGAGGGAGCATTCCCTACCGCCCTTTAGTACTTTTCCTTAAATTACTCTTTGCACAAAGTTCCCAGAAAGGGGGTGACCAAGCACCAAACCCAAGTTTCACTGTTCTCCTTTCACTGAGCTTCCCCTGCTGGTCCTGCCAAGCAAAGGGAACCAGATCCCAAATCCCCACGTGTTTTACCCGTGGAACATCCCTATTTTCCAGCTCCTTTTTTTTTTGCCCCAGGAGTTGGGCTGGCATCCTGTGAAGTGTACTCCTATTGCCAGGAGCTGTGCGTGCCATCTGGCAGCACAGGGTGTTTTTGCTGCCCCTGCCTGCACAGCCCAACAGGTACGGTGGCCCCCGTGGCCACCAGCTGCTCTGCTCTGGGAAGGGGAAAGGGACTGGAGCACAGGGCCAGTGGCTCTGCCAGCAGCCAGCCATCAGGGCAAGGAATGACAAACAGCCCCAATACCTCCCCGCTCACACCTGTGCCTGCAGAGAGCACCAAAAGACATCATTAGCCATTGCCACTGCTTTTTCCTCTCTTATTACATTCCTTTTTCTGTCTTAGAAAACATTAAAGGAAAAAGCTTTGGTTTTTTTTTAGAAATGAGAAGGAGCTCAGGCATGTCCTTTAGCCCTGTGACACAGAGGAAAAAAGCTCACTGATCTTCCTCTCTTCCGCAGATTCACAACGCGCCCGAACTCGCCTCTTTCTGTGAAGGCTTCTTCCTCAAACACATGAGCTCTCTCCTGGAGCAGGACTCGTTCAAACAGCTCATCTACAGCAGGACCAGCAAAGTGCAGGGCCTGGACCCTCTGCGGGACTTGCAGACAGCCCTGGCTGCCCGCCTGCACTCCGTGTACGTCACCTCCAGGGTGTGAGGCAGGAGCACTGGTTCAAACTGGGGGACGCGCCGTCAGGCAAAGCTGTGGCTTCTCCTCTTTGCCTTCTGGATCTTGCTGAAAAGTCCCCGACAAGGGATAACCCCCCCTCCTCCCTGGGGAAGGATGCTGTGCCTCATCCCGCTGACGGCGGGCAGGGGGGAGCTGGCTTCTCTGGGCTACTACTGTCACAGCAACAACACCCTCACAGCAACACCTCACAGCGCAGACAGGAACCAAGGATGCAAGTGAAGAACCCAAACCCAAGAGAAGATCGATGCTGCCAGTCAAACCAGCACAAGGCAGGGCTGTGGAGAAACAGGGCGATTCACCGAGACCCAACACCTCATACGTAGTCCAACTTCCAAGCCCACACACCGTAACGGCCACCTCGGCCACACACATCCCTGTTTCACTTGTAAAAAAGGCTGCAGAGGAGGAGTTTTCTAACCCTATGGATCGCTGCCCCTGGAATGAGTCATCTGTCTGAACACAAAGGCTGGTGCACACAAACTGCTTCACCCGAGTCATAAACACCAGGGTCTGCGCACGTCCAGAGACCCTGACGTCAGTTTCCCCCCAGACTGTTTGCACCTTGAGAGAGAGAGAGAGAGATTTTGTAGATGTTCAAAGCTGAGTAGAAACTAATACTAACTCTGGAATTGCCCACTCCTTAAACCTCACATGGAGAGAGGCCGGGAGAATTGGAGGTTTGTATTTTTTTAATACGGTTTCACTGTGCTAGTTGTTAATCTAGATCCATTTTGAGGAGGGAAAAGATGACTGTCTACCCTTTCACCATCAAGGTTTGACAGTCCCAGTCACTGTCACCTTAAAAACCTGTTTCTGAACATTGTCTGTGAGACCTGACACCATAAAAGATGTTTTCTAGAAGACTCAGGTGTAACAGGAGGTAGCATGATGCTGAAAACTCTCCTATAGCATAAATAGCAATAAAAGTCTCCCCAAGACCTCGAGGAACGTAGAGCTTGAGGGTTTGTTCTCTCTCTGGAGCTGGTTGGGATTAGGAGCTCTGACCTTTAGTCTCTGCTTCCACAGCCTCATCCATGGAGTGTTCTTCCCACCAATGATGCTACCTCAGGAGATACTGGGCCCAGTGCACAGCAGACTGGTTCCCAGGGGTGGGCTGCAGGCTGCCATTCAGGTAGGGACACTTAAACAAGGTGCTCAAATGCCCAAGATTGACATTTTTTGCAGCGGACAGAGGTTTCTGATCCAGAAGGACTCATTCTGGGCCACCTTCTACCTGATTTAGAACTAAACAGAGACAGTTCAATCTACAGTTTTGAGTCTGAAGCAGTGATTTTGTGAGTGGGCTTTTTTTGTTTATTTTAAATAATCCCACCTGTAGGAAGGCAGGTAGTTGTGTGAAAACACTGATCTTGCTCTTACCCATAGCTTTAAGGAAAGACCTTCAGATATTGTTAGACCCACCAAAAGCATCTTGCTAAGGTGCTTCCGTGCGTTATAGGCAGGTGAGGGAGAAGAGGAAGCCAAGTTCTCGGTGGAGAACTACTGCTCCATGGAAATCCACTGGAAGAAGGAGGCCCAGCTGGGCCCAAGCTCCACAGCACCGTGGTTTGGGCAGATGAAGGGAAGAAGGAACTACAGCATCTCCCCCCAAACCCCTCAGAATCTGGCATCGCCTCATTCCTAAAGGATTTACAAATTGCACACGAGGATACGAGTGATTAGTCCAAGGCCAACACTCCAGTCTGTGCTTTAGGGTCACACCCCCTTCCCAAGATCACCAGCTTCAATAACCCTATTTATTCTCAGAAAGCCATGCAGGTGTTTTCAAAATTATCACTGGTTTTGCCTGAAAAATACCACAAAAGGCTTTATCTTGGAAAGTATTTTCCAGTAGCTGCTCCAGCTGATCTGTACAAATATGTAGGTCCTCTTTTTGTTGCTGTAATATTACACTGCTTTTGTTAATTGTACATTACTGTTGTCATTTATGTAAATGTACCAGGGTTTTATTAACAACGTAATTTTAAAATACACAGTTGCTGTTATTTATTCTGCTCTTCTAAAAAATGAGAAAAATCCTATTTAAAGACGCTTCTGTGCAAAAGGCCATGGCAGTTTTAGCATCTTAAATTGGGTTTGGTATATACAGCTAATTTTATGCTTTAAAACCAGGGATGAAGGAAGAAGCATTCGCTTCCCCTCCCCGGGCTCAAACATTTTTTGAAGTAATAAGTCAGTGTCTAAGAAAAACGCTAATTCTAGGCTGCTTCTCTGCAGCAGAAGAGAGGGTGAGGGTTACAGCCGCTGGTGAGCTGGGTGGATTCAAGCAGAGCTCTGAAGTTAAATGTTTAATTCCCTCCCTCCCAAACGCTAACGAAGAAGAGGTGAAAGAGGAGGGTGATACCTTCCTTTCCCACTCACCTCTGAACCCCAAAAGCTAAAACAGCTCTGCCCAGTGCACTGTGAGCATTTAAGAACACCATGAGGGCCAGGTGGGCAACAGCAGGGGAACAAAGGCATTTCTTTATCTACAAGGTAAGAAATACGCAGGTTTAAGAGCAAAAATCTGATCCAGAACTATATTATTTTTTATTCCTCCCCAAAGTTTACCCCATAAATCTTGTGGAGCCCTGCCGCGTTTGGGGATGACGGCTGAGGTTTAGCTCTGAATTTGGTGCTGCCTCAACAGGACTTGGGTACATTCTGAGGTCACCAAGCACATCTCAGAGGAAACCATTAACAGCCAGAACCCGCGCTCGGCTGCTGAGAAGCTCTTTGTAACCGGGTCTTTCTTTCCTTGAATTTCCTACCACATCTAAACAGAGGGAAGGGGGGAGCACACCTCAGTGTAGCAAGAGTTGAAATACAGTTCTATAATAAACTACCATCACAAGAGTTTCTTAGCATTTGATTTAGATCATCCAAGAGAATTCTGCTGGGAGTGACACACGCAGGGTGCTGTCTCTCGCGCGGTGCCATTTAGATCATCCAAGAGAATTCTGCTGGGACTGACACACGAGGGGTGCTGTCTCTTGCACCAGCAGGTCTGGAAACCCACCAACACAAACACCAGCTTGTTCTCGAGGATCGTGGAACACAAACACCTCAGATTCCCTTTGGAGCACTCGAGCAAGCAGATTAAATAGAAATTTCTTAGGAAATAGTCACACACCACCTCTGTTTTACACAGTGCTGCCCTTGGCGTCCTGCAAAGTAACGCAGTGGAGTTTGCCCGGCTTTGGGGCAGCACAGAACTTTGCTGGCCATAATTATATTATTTCAGTGAGCAGAAGGAAATAAGCGGAGCTCCCACATCTGCCTGACCGTGCTTGAAGCCTCTCAGCCTAAAATAAAAAAGCTTTTTTAGCTTTACAATAAGCCTTTGCACAGCAGGCAAGCGCTGGCTAATGGAGCACCGCTCCCAACTGGCCCTTTGCCCTCGCCAAATGCTGCCCAAGCAACCAGACCTCGCTCCCCGCACCTGCCGTAAGGGAGACGGCCAAGGGGACCCAAAAAGGGGGGAAAAAAGGGGAGAGGGAGGACTCCTTTAAGGGACAGGGGCAGCGAGATGCTGTTGCCACCGCCCATGGCAGGGACATGGATGCAAAAGCTACATTTGCCTCCCCAAAGGGTGTATTTTGAGTATAAGGGGGTCCATAAATCCACAAATTAAATAGAATATTGCACTCAGCGCTATTTGCCCGAGCAAAAGAAGGGCAGAAAAGAAAAGGCTTCTGTCATATGGTGAAAAATGACGGCCCAGCAGGGAGCAAGGCCTTGGTAGCAGCAACGGGGCGGCCCCAGAGCTGCTGTTTGTAACCAGAACAGGAGCGGGGGGTGCACAAGGGCTGGGCTGCAGCTCTGCTCCCCCACGGGGTGGTCAGAGCTCGTCCCTTCACACACACACCCCAACGGGCAAGATGATTTCACCCCACGCTCCTGTCCCCACGTTTAGCTCCTGCAGGAGAAGGCCCCCCGTGTCCCTCACCACCTCTGTCACCTTCACATGCCTGCTCCAAGAAAGCAGCCATTAGTGAGCCCGCGCCACGAGGGGCAGGGAGTTATAGGGCCCTCACCAAGAGACACCTCCCGATTCTGAGCCTGCCCAGGGAAGGAGAAGTGACAAAGCCAAACAAAAATCCAGCTGTGGAAGCAAGAAAACCTCCCAAGACAGTATCACGACGGCCAAATGGGGAGTTATAGGGCCCTCACCAAGAGACACCTCCCGATTCTGAGCCTGCCCAGGGAAGGAGAAGTGACAAAGCCAAACAAAAATCCAGCTGTGGAAGCAAGAAAACCTCCCAAGACAGTATCACGACGGCCAAATGGAAGAGACATCACTTCCTCCTGCCCCTTCTGGGCCTTGCCCTTATCTGTTATGCCAACCTCTGCTTGCCAGATGCTCCCTTCACCCTCACACAGCTGTGGGAGGCAGAACATCCCCCAGCAAGCACAGCCCAGCTCCACCAGCAGGGACCATCCTCAGCTCCTCCGATTTTGCTTCCTCCCAGGTACCTCACAGAGGTCGGCTCGCTCCCAGCTGTCAAAACAGCTCAGGGGTCTCAGAACGAGCAGGATAATTCCACCAACAACTAGGTCACGGCTACCCACCACCTGCAGGGAGCTGCTCAGCCACACGTGGCTTCCCCATTTCCCTCCAATTAGCCCCAGCTCTCCACCTCTGCGGGCAAACGAGCTCGCTCGGGCACCTGCCACAACGTGACAGATCAGCCACCCCGGGGAGCACCAAAAAAAGGCTATAAACTGAATCCCCCAGCAAGCACAGCCCAGCTCCACCAGCAGGGACCATCCTCAGCTCCTCCGATTTTGCTTCCTCCCAGGTACCTCACAGAGGTCGGCTCGCTCCCAGCTGTCAAAACAGCTCAGGGGTCTCAGAACGAGCAGGATAATTCCACCAACAACTAGGTCACGGCTACCCACCACCTGCAGGGAGCTGCTCAGCCACACGTGGCTTCCCCATTTCCCTCCAATTAGCCCCAGCTCTCCACCTCTGCGGGCAAACGAGCTCGCTCGGGCACCTGCCACAACGTGACAGATCAGCCACCCCGGGGAGCACCAAAAAAAGGCTATAAACTGACCTTGTAGGTGTAAAAACAAGACCTGAGACACTAATGCGTGTGGGCACTGGGGTGTGCAAAGACCTGTGTCCCCCCCGACCGGGGGAGGAGGAGGCAGGGACGGCTTCGCCTGCACGATGAGCCCTGCAGCTCCTCCGAGCATTCGCAGCCCCATCTGCAGGGGATGGGGGAACAGAAAGACCAGGAGCCTGCTCTACTCGGAGGGAAACAGGCTCAAACCCACCCTAAAAATCCAAAGATTCAGACCTCTCTGCTCAGCTTCTGTCGCGTGGTGTTTTTAGGGCACTTCTGGCTCCAGAGAACCAGGCAATTCTTGCTCCGCTGCTGGATCGGGTTCAACGAGCCCTTACTCCAGCTGGAATTTTAAACCCGGCTGGACTGATGGAAAGCACAGACAGAGGAAAATGTGGTTTGACCAGACTTGTTAAAAAAATAAAAATTGAAAAAAAAAGAAAATAAAAATCCACATCTCTCTCTTATTTTAGTATCTGAGGGTTTTTTTCCACTTTGCTGTTCAAAGAGCAACAGACGGGCACAGGAATCCAAAAAGCTGCCAGAAATCATAAAATGTACATGGAAAACCTGAAAAAGAAGGGTTTGACTGAATACACACGTTTTCTGTAGAAAGAACAAAATTCTCCTTAAATACAGCTCCCACTCAGAAACGTAAGGGGCACACACGCAGTTCAAATCCTCCCAGTCTTTTACAGCAACAGATTTACACCTAAATCCCCCAAAACGGAGCAAGAATTGCTGCAGCCTCTAGAAAGCAGCAGGAGGCAGCTCTAGAAAGATGTCAGATAAAGGAAAAAAATCCCAGTTTGCTTGAAGAACCCGGTTTAATTTTAGTGACAACCTTCCACCTTGGTTTCCAGACAATTTACAAGAAGTCTTGGCTGGATTTTAGATATTTTTATAGCGGGGCTCCTGCCCAGCCCCTGGGGGTGGCTGCTCCCCGTGGGTGCTTTCCCCAGGACGCTGCCGGTAAGTTGGGCGTCAAAGGTTTTTTTGACGGCCGCTGCCTACTCACTCACATGGCCTGGATTTCCCAAAACCACCAGAAATCTCCATCAGCCTCCGGGCTCACAGAGTCCCAGCTTCACCCCAGCCACCTGCAGGTCACAGCTTTGGCACGGTCCCAGCAGCGGCAGAGAACGGGCAAATTCATACCCTGGTTCAGAGCTATTTAGCAGGTCCTTGTAAATAAACAAAACCCTGACATAATTTTTTTTTTTCCATGTAAATATGAACTTTTTTTGAACTTCTTGGCCATTTGATCTTCACCTTCACCATTAAAAACCAAAGCCCTAACAGCACATGGGTGTTCCATAATAAAACCTCTCTTAAACCTGAGTTCTGAAGCTATTAGTAGAGCTGGAGTTTAACAGCCCTCCCGAGACACACATTGTAGTTTACACCACTTTTACATTTTAAGGAAGTTCAATCAGCATTTTCTTAGCACAAGAAGTAACGTGCAATAAAGAAAGCAGCCTTCTGATCCTGTCACCTATCAGACAACGAGGCGCAGAGCAAGTAAACCCCCACCAGCTGGGTGAAGGACTCCAGCAACCTGCACAGAGAAATCTGAAATCCTTACTGCTGCTTTGTTAGCACAACGTTTCAAGATGCTTTAAAAGGACTCTAAAAGCATTTAAAGTTTTGACTCACAGTCTGTTAAATCATAAGGAAATCTCACCAGGCAGCAATACTCAGCCCAGAACCATTTGATACCCAGTTCCTTAACCTGACCACTGCTTCAAGCACATCTTTTGTCATCCCCCTTCCTCAAATGGCTAAAGGATGTGATCAGCTCAGGATAATCCATTAAAAAAAAAAAGCACTTTTTACTACAATAACCATCCCTCAAATGTGACCGACTCAAGATGTTTCTGCATCGAGTGAAGCAAGACACAGGAAAACCACAGTCCTACAGGAATCCATGGGAAATGTGGTTTTGTTGCTGCAGAGCCCCTGGGCCAGAGGGAAACCTCCAAGTCCAGCCCTCCAGCCACACTGCTCCTGTTGGGCAGAACCCCCCTCCTTCCTGTCACCCACCTGGGGAGCGACCCCCAAAAGGGCTCCAGCACTAGCACATCTTTTGTCATCCCCCTTCCTCAAACGGCTAAACAATGTCACCAGCTCAGGATAATCCATTAAAAAAAAAAAGCACTTTTTACTACAATAACCATCCCTCAAATGTGACCGACTCAAGATGTTTCTGCATCGAGTGAAGCAAGACACAGGAAAACCACAGTCCTACAGGAATCCATGGGAAATGTGGTTTTGTTGCTGCAGAGCCCCTGGGCCAGAGGGAAACCTCCAAGTCCAGCCCTCCAGCCACACTGCTCCTGTTGGGCAGAACCCCCCTCCTTCCTGTCACCCACCTGGGGAGCGACCCCCAAAAGGGCTCCAGCACTAACTACAGCCCCTCCTGGTGCAAAATCCCCTGAGGAACAACTTGGTTCTGTCCTTCCTGTCACCCACCTGGGGAGCGACCCCCAAAAGGGCTCCAGCACTAACTACAGCCCCTCCTGGTGCAAAATCCCAAGGAACAACTTGGTCCTTTGTCTCCCAGGACCACATCAGGCACAGAGATCATCCAGACACCAGCATCACACCAGCAGACCCTGTCTCCCAAAGCAAGATATTGTAGTTCTTCACCCCTATCTCCCAGGACCACATCAGGCACAGAGATCACCCAGACACCAGCATGTCCCAGCAGACCCCGTCTCCCAAAGCAAGATATTGAAGTTCTTCACCCCTGCCCCAGCAGGGCCACCACTTTTACCCTATTTTTTACAATAAAACCAGCAAAACCAGAGAGAATTCACACTCACCTGTTCTCCTGAAGGCTTCCCAGGGAGCTGTGAAGACCCTCACACTTCTCACTTCCCACATCTGCTCCTTTTACAAGTTCTTTAGGGCTAGTTCAGGACAGCCCCCACCCCCACAGGCTGCCAGGGCTGCTCTTTCACTCAGCCAGGTGACAACGGGCCCCTCATCAAGCCTTTAAGAGCTGCAGCTGCAGATCTCCCTTCTCGGAGCTCAGCTGCCCCCCACAATGTGGGGGATGTGCCCTCGTCACCAACCCTCACACAGTGGCTTGAGAACCAAAAATATGCATAGGCTGTGCTGTATTTATTACACTAAAGCCCACACTTCATGTAGATGCTTCATAAAACAGCCACCTAGGGAAGAAATGCTGTTCTTACCCAGGAAGAAGCTGCTTTTTCAAGGATTTGCTGGAAAAAGGAGCTGTGAGATCTACGAGTAAATGTAACGCAGCTGTGAATGTCTAGGGCACGAAGCTGGAACATCAAGGGAACACATCAGGGCACTCAGGTTTGGGACAAGGACATTCTGTGTCACAGGTCTGCCCCAGTTTGGAAGCCTCTAGAGTCCAACAGGCACCAGACCAGAGCACTGCAGTCACAGAAAGTCCCAGCTGCAGACTGGCACATAGTTATTGCCAAGCAGGGACCACCAAGCAGCAGAGCTGAGGAGTTCAGTGGTTTCTCTGCTCAACCGTCCTCCCAGCTCAAAGGAGTCCAACAGGCACCAGACCAGAGCACTGCAGTCACAGAAAGTCCCAGCTGCAGACTGGCACATAGTTATTGCCAAGCAGGGACCACCAAACAGCAGAGGTGAGTTCAGTGGTTTCTCTGCTCAACCGGCCTCCCAGCTCAAAGAGAATCACAGAATGGTTTGGGTTGGAAGGGACCTTCAAGATCATCCAGTTCCAACCCCCTGCCCTGGGCAGGGACACCTCCCACCAGACCAGGTTGCTCCAAGCCCCCTCCAATCTGACCTTGAACCCCTCCAGGGATGGGGCAGCCACAGCTTCTCTGGGCAATCTGGGCTAGTATCTCACCACCCTCACAGCAAAGAATTTCTTCCTGAGATCCCATCTCAATCTCCCCTCTTTCGATGTGCAACCTGGGCCAGTATCTCACCACTCTCACAGCAAAGAATTTCTTCCTGAGATCCCATTTCAATCTCCCCTCTTTCAATGTAAAACTGTTCATCCCATCTCTCCTGGAGCCCCTTTAGGGATTGGAAGGGGCTCCAAGGTCTCCCCGGAGCCTTCTCTTCTCCAGGTTGAACCCCCCCAACTCTCTCAGCCCCCCCTCCCAGCAGAGGGGCTCCAACCCTCACAGTATCTCTGTGGCCTCCTCTGGCCCCATTCCAAGAAGTCCATGTCCTTCCCGTGCCAAGGACTCCAAAGCTGGACACAATACTCCAGGTGGGTCTCACGAGAGCAAAGCAGAGGGGCAGAATCACCTCCCCTGACCGTGAAGCTCCCTCAGACCAGGTGTCGGTATGACAGTGCTGGTTTTCTGGCATCCTTAACACAAAACTTTCCACCAAAGCTGAGCAGAAGCTCAAGGTCAGCAGGGAGACAGAACAGCCCGAGCAGCTTCCCCAGCACCTGCTAATTGTGCTGCCCTGCTTGAGAACTAGGAAATGTAAATTGCTGAGCTATTGGGAACGCTGAGACCTTGTAAGCCAGAGTGAATGCAAGAGAGCAGCCTTTATCACAGCTGCTTGAGGAACTATAGACGGCCTTCAAAACAGAAATGTTCAATGTATAGCCTGAACTCCTGAGCACAAGGACCAACCACGTCACGAGCTGGAACTGACAACAGTCAGTGCACACTGAACAGCCAGCCCCAAATTAAAACTCAATTGTCATTCACACCAAAAACTCCCTCTACAACAGAGTGGGCAGAAGGACTGAGCCCGCAGCCACAGATATCAACACGTGCTGCAACGCTAAAAGGCAGAATCACATACCAAAGCCTAACACATTTCTACCCTTTGTTGTCCAAACTCTTTTTTTTAATAAAGACACCAACCATTACGATGCAGGAAAGTTTACAGATTGATCTGCCCTCTTGGAATGGAAACTCTGTGGCTGCTAAAGCCCCCCTGTAAGGTCCCAGTGTGTTGCACGGTGCCTCGCTCAAGCTCTGCAGTCACACTTCATAAAAAACCTTCACAGACTGTCTCCTGGCAGTGTCACTGCACTTCCCGTAACGCAAACACTTTAAAAATGCCTCTAAGGCTTTTCCTTCCCTCCAGCTCTCACCCCCCCAAATGAAAGTCTCTTGATGTAAAGGAGAATAGTACTTCTTAAGTACAGACCCGTCACTTGTTAATTCAAGTTCACCGATTGGTTTTAAAGTCATTTCTTCCACTTCTGCTTTGTATCTTTAGTCTTCTTAAATTTCTTCTGTTGCTTGGGACCTCTTGCTGTTTCTAATTTTCTCTTCTTCTCACTGGGAAACAGGAACAAAGTATCTGTTAAAAATGCACTCAATTCCCATTCAGATGGGGAAAGTTTTGTTGTAAAAGGAGGGGGCGAGGGTCTACATAGAAATGGAGAAAATACTTCCAATTTCTTGGGTCATTTAAACTGATGCTAGAGAAAGCACGAACCCGAGTATGACCTAGATTTTCTAGCATCTTCAGATGCTCTAATCCAATTTTAATCCTGTAAGATCTTGATTTTCAGCTCCTGTCATTGCTTTTCAAGACTTTAAGTTATGTGTCTTAAAGGTGATTGATTCATATAGGGCATCTGGAATTTACAGTACCTAGAAGAAATATTACCACTGACAGTTTTAAGGATACAGTTTTGTTCTTGCACTGGATTCTGACTAGAGCAAACATGACAGAGCTCCGATCTTTATAAACACTGACAAGACTCTCTCATTCCTGTAAGGCTTCTGGAAACTCACAGCTTCCAGCATTCATGAAAAAAAAACGTGAATATACAACGGGTGGAATAGAAATCACATAATTACTTCAGCTGCCAGGCTCCCCAGGAAGGGGAAATAAGCAAGCAGGCAAGTCTCAACTATAAATCCCCAAGGAAAAGATGAGGAAAGACTGTGCTGGGCAAGGAAGAAGAATAAAGATGGATGAAAAGAAAGGAATTGCAGAAATGCAGGCTCAATATTTTGTAGGCTTAAGCTCCCATTTGAAAGAATTCTTCTTCCCTGAATTTGCAGTACCTCCAATGGGCTCCCAACCAGTGTTGTCTCCCAAAGCAAATGGGAGAGTTATGTGGAATGGGTTCTTTCTTTAAAAGTGACCCAAGGGAGAAATAGCACCAACTCCTGTGCACAATCAGGATCAAGACTTAACCATGTCAACAGATAAAAGATCCAATAAGCAACTAAATTACATGAAGACAGGACTATACTGTAGAGCAACACAGAATGCAGGGCAGCAGGGTCACCATCAGAGGAACCACTGAGTGCCCAGCAGAGCTCTCAGGTGCTCACACCCCAATTTCTTCAGGAAAACTGAGAATCTATGAAGGATGCTAAGTTCATTTTATCTGCATTTAGCACTTCAGCTTCACTCTTTTGACAAATGCTATAATAAAACCAGTGGGAAAGAGCAGAGAGACCCCTGTGGATTATTTCAACTTCCTTAACCTTTTCAAACTGACGACGGAAGCGTTCTGTCCTGCTTTGCTCAGCACCTCATTCCATTCTTCGTCGTCACCCCGGATAATATATCTAAGTGAAAAAGGTAAAGGAAAATCCAAGTAAAATTGCTAGCACAAAGTAAAAAAAAAAAGGTGATTAAGTTGTCAGAGACACACTATTCCACAAACAAAGCCATGGCGTCAGCACCCAATGAAATCAGTATTTGGAAACCCACAGAAAACTCTACTGGCAAAGGGATACAATGGCTCGTCACGGCTCTGTCAGCAGACTCAGCCCAAACTAGGTCAATAGCAAGCAACAATTGTCCCCATCCAAAGCTGGTCAGCGTCAAAGTTCTCTCAGGAGCCCCTATTTTAAACATCACAAACCTGTTCTGTGAAAGCCTCTCATGCAAAAGCAGAGTGCTGAGTACAGAACAGCTGGTACGAAAGCAAAAAATTAGGCCACAAAGGTTTTACTTTCCGTAGCAGCGGCGTATACCTCTACTTTGCCCACTAGATTTCTTAAAAGATAGACCTTCAATCACTTTAAGCCTTACAACCACAATCAGATCTATACTTACTATATAGATTTCTGTTTTTTTTTTTTTTTTTTTTTTGAGAAGAAGAATGGTTGAGGTGGAAGGAAGAGGACACAAAAAATAATGGCTTGTAACAGAAAGTCAGCTGAATTAGCAGCTGGTCCGAGACCAGCAGTAAGCTTGAATGATACAGTTTTTCTGCATCAGCCCAGGAAAAACTGAAGACATGCAGCTTTCTTTTGAAAAGAGAAATTAGGACAACAATTGCTATTCAAATAAGCTCATGTTCTGTGCCCCTTCTCTGGTTGTTCAAGTACCCTGGCAATTACATACGGATTTAACTAGGCAAAGCAGTTTTGTAGCAAAATTGAGTGGTCGCTCTCATCTCATGTTCTTAGAGATTTAGAATTGTGTAGGCTTTGTCCATACAATACTGGACAAAGCCTTTTCAAATCAAACAGCTCTTTCTCTTCTATTAATGTTCTATAACCTGTATTGAAAAGTGTTCAAAATAGATTTTGTTTCTCTTTCCTCATGGAGGAGAACAGAAATCTTTCTGGGTGAAAAAAAAAAAGGTCCAAAACCAATACTGGACAAAGCCTTTTCAAATCAAACCGCTCTTTCTCTTCTATTAGTGTTCTATAACCTGTATTGAAAAGTGTTTAAAATAGATTTTTGTTTCTCTTTCCTCATGGAGGAGAACAGAAATCTTTCTGGGTGAAAAAAAAAAAGGTCCAAAACGACAAACAGACATGTAACACTATCAACTCTAAAAAACTTTTAAAAAATTCTAGTTACATTGTTTTCCTCGTGTGATCAACCTGCAAGTCACTTCAAATCACATCCATTTTTTGTCCTTCCTTCAAACCAGACAATCAAAGATTCAAGGAAGCTTTTATTCCTTTTCTCAGATTTAACAGAGATTAATCTAGAGCCAAAACAGACAACTTTTTTGGGATGTCAGTTTACTAAACAGGATTTATAAGACAAAAAGTGGGAGGAGGAAAGAACCAGTGTCATGTGTAACTCCTGTTGGTCCAGAAAAAGAGACATCTACTGACACTTCAAGTAAACTGCTGGTTCAGCAACTCAGTATCCTACAAATTGCCCATCTCTACAGCAGTTAAAAGGCATCTGTGCTCATTGTAGTTAGTAAAAGATCTGGTTGGTTGTTATTTTTCTGTTGATTTGGGTTTTTGATAGGGTTGTGGGGTTTTTTTGGTTAAAGAAGAGAATATTAAAATCAGCCAGGTACTATTTTCACTTGAGCTGCACACAGAGCTAAGCTGGAGAGCAGAGCCAGGTATCCTGGTTTGAGGAAACCAATGACTATTGCTAGAAGCAGGGGAAACTGTAAAATTAGAAACAGTCCACAGCCAGGCAGCTTGTTTTATTACTCTATATTATAGAACTGTATAACTTATAAATGTGTAATATAGACACTGTACACAGCCAGGATCCAGACTGACACATAGTAAGAGCTACTGCCATGAATAATTTAGCATTTAAGTGACAAAAGAGACCAGAGGTAAAAAGAATGCACTCAAGCTCACACCAGAGGCACTGGGAGAGAGCTGAGAACTGACCCAGCGTTCCCTTTCACAGCACATCTCCTGTTTCTAGTACTGTAACAACTCTAACAACAACTCAGCTCTACAGTTCCACGGACAGACAGATCTCACTGCTGATCTGCTAACTCACAACCTCCCACTTCGTGTTCAAAATACCAGCAAAAGAAGGGAAGCAGCTGCAACAGGGCCGATAAAGACTAAGTTATTGGCTGTCAGGCACACAATACCCAAAGTTTTCGTTGGGGTAGCAGCACGTGCTTATCTTACTTGCACATGGTGGAAAACACCCACTGTTATTTCCCATTTATTGATGGTTTGAGATTGCGATACTGCAACTGCAGCCTTGTGCACAGGTCTCAGCAAGATGCTTTACTGACCTGGCATTCAAACAGCTATCAGGGGAAAACTGGATTTGAGACTCATACAGATAAATTCTTACTGTGTAAGGTCCATTTCCTTCAGCTTCCCCACTTCTCGCTTGTGTTTCTCTTGGAATTCCTTTGCGGCTTCTTCCTACAATAGGACAGAACAACAGATGCATTAAGTTCTAAGTGCAACAGTGACTGTGTAACAGAAGAAAAACACCTTTCCCACTGAAAGAGAAGTACATTCCCATCAACAAATACCAGATGATCCTGAAAAGCATCTCTCTATTATATAATTGCATTTGTGTGTTATTTCTATACATATAACTGCGAGAATATCTCAGTAGGTTTTGCAAAAATCTATGTTGCTGATTAACAAAGCATGACTAGAAGCATTTAACACAAAGCTGTCAGGTTTTAACTCCCATCAAGTGACAGACCTGACGTGGAATTCTTTCCACCCAAGAAAATGTAGATTACAAGGCTTCTACACCCAAGGGAACCCCATGAAGTGTTTACATATGTATGAAGAAGAAAGTTCGTAATTACCAAATCGTCATTTAAAGATTTCAGCGTTGGCTCCATTACAATATCCTTTGTTGCCACCATCTGCTCCTCCACAGCTTTTTCCTGGACCGTGTTGAACAACTGTAAATGAAATAAGTCAACACGTGTAAGACTAGCTGATGTTTCTTCTAGGTTATTGCTTTAAAATAAATAAGAAATACTGTCTGTCCCCATGAAACTCTTCTAACCTTGACAATATTATCAGGTAGTTGTTTATTTTGGATGCATACACTCCATCATACCAAAATAAAAAGCTCAAGGCTGCTTCCAAAAGGCAGAATTATACACAGCTTTTATAGAAAGTATAAAACTAAAATCAGTCAGCACTCAGTGTCACTCGCATAAATGTAGACAACTCGTAGTTTATAACACAATTCATTAATAAAGCATCATTTGATTAACACTGGCAGCTAAAAGCTGCATATTTTTTTTTTGTATGTTATTTTCTTCAAGCTAATTATAAGGGTGTTATGCTGAGCAAATCACCTCTCCAGTGAACAACCTATGCCCGACTGCAGAAGCTCTAGTACCGTATCCTGATCCTTGAGAACTAGAGGCCCCAGACTCAGCAAGCAGTTGGCAAGTATTCTCTCCCTCTCACCATCTGATAACTCATCATGTTACTCTCTTTATCACAGGCACCAGAGAGAAAAAAAAAAGCCAGATCCACACCCTTTCCAATTATTTCACTGGACTTCAAGGCTACCTCTAAATGAGACTGGAAAAGGTTTTTTTCCAGAAAAGTTGAGATGCCACCAATGCAGTGAATAATCACAAACAAATGGCTCAGGCTCTGCTGCCAACATGGGCTGTGCTCAGCATTTTGGACAGGACATTTTGACATTTAAACCCATAAAATAAACACTCTTATTGGGGAAAACACTATAAATCAATGCCATAAATACCAGCTTTTTCCACTGGGATTTTCCCATCTCACAAAAAAGTTTACAGTTATTTGGGACATGTTAAAGACATGCAGTTTTGATTCTGATTTCCTGTGCAACCTGCTCTTTACTGTGCAACCTGCTCTGGCAGGGGGTTGGACTAGATGATCTCCAGAGGTCCCTTCCAACCCCATATCATTCTGTGATTCACCTTTCTGTTCTCCCTTCCAACCCCACAGCATTCTGTGATTCACCCTTCTGTTAGTGCCAGGCTCAGCACTGGAATCACACTTTGGTCTGATATAACCCAGACAAATCTTGCCATGTCACTATTACCTGAACTACTTTGCGGACGATTCTGTTGAAGAGGCCCATCAACTGAGAGCTGGGCAGTTCCACCTCCTTCTCCAGTTGGTCCAGAGATTTATGCTGTAGGCCAATCCCTAGAAAAAGGGCCTGAGGAAATGACATGGATTTCGGTTACAAAGGCTTTTGGAGCAAATACAAATCCATAATAACCTCTAAGTCCCTACACAAGGCTTCTCTGGTATGAGCTGAAAAGGAATACCCCTAAATCATTCTGTAGATGGCAGGTGCCTTAGTACAGATGAACACCTTTCTCCTGAAGCACAGTTCAAGAGCCAGAGGATTTTGAGGGTTTTTTAAGCCACAGTTTACACCGTGTTGCAAATTTTATTCAAAGCGAACACTAAAGGTGGAAGAACACTACAAGCAGGAGAAATCATGAAGAGGGCTACAAAAGGAGCAATTAACTAAAGCAAAGTCTTTTTTTAAAGATGAAATGAATCAGGAAACTATTCCAAATATACATACAAAGAGAGATGAAGCATGGCATGTTCTGACAGCGATACATACCGACTGCGCGGCTGAGAGAGAGATATCACCCATCTGGTTGAGAAAAAACATCCTGGCGATGGCAGGTACCATATCCATGATGAGATGATAGTCCACCATGTTGCGAGAGTACATCTCCAACCTCTTCAGGTCATATGGGATGAAAAGTGATTCTAATTCAGCACGGCTGATGGCTGATGGGTACAAGAAAAACACAACAATGTCAAGACTGGTCTTCAAAGCTATCCAGGATCTCAGTATTTAACATGTTCTGTCTCATATCAGTGAGGGGAATACCCCTAAATCATTCTGTAGATGGCAGGTGCCTTAGTACAGATGAACACCTTTCTCCTGAAGCACAGTTCAAGAGCCAGAGGATTTTGAGGGTTTTTTAAGCCACAGTTTACACCGTGTTGCATTTTATTCAAAGCGAACACTAAAGGTGGAAGAACACTACAAGCAGGAGAAATGATGAAGAGGACTACAAAAGGAGCAATTAACTGAAGCAAAGTCTTTTTTTAAAGATGACATGAATCAGGAAACTATTCCAAATATACATACAAAGAGAGATGAAGCATGGCATGTTCTGACAGCGATACATACCGACTGCGCGGCTGAGAGAGAGATATCACCCATCTGGTTGAGAAAAAACATCCTGGCGATGGCAGGTACCATATCCATGATGAGATGATAGTCCACCATGTTGCGAGAGTACATCTCCAACCTCTTCAGGTCATACGGGATGAAAAGTGATTCTAATTCAGCACGGCTGATGGCTGATGGGTACAAGAAAAACACAACAATGTCAAGACTGGTCTTCAAAGCTATCCAGGATCTCAGTATTTAACATGTTCTGTCTCATATCAGTGAGTAAAGGCCAACTGCTACCCCACAGGTTCACATCCCAACACACTTCAGAATTCAACATACTAGGTATAGTACTGCTCTTCAGACTGGCTTGGGTATTCCAAGTTTTTTTCAGACATACTTCCATATGAAACACATTGCAACTGTCAAAACAGACCAGCATATCAACTTCAAAATGCCAGAGAAACTGGAAACAGTGAAGGCTGAGACACACAGGTTGCCCGGTCTTTAAGTATCTTCCACTGGTTTTGCTGTTAAAGAGCTTTTTTCCCTTGTAGCAGCCCCTAAGATTCTTTCATCAAGACTTAAAATCCCCAAGACACAAACTACCTCTTCCACTGGTTTTGCTGTTAAAGAGCTTTGCTCCCTTGTAGCAGCCCCTAAGACTCTTTCACCAAGACAGATACTTAAAATCCCCAAGACACAAACTACTAAGTTCTTGAAGACTCCTCTCTATTAGGCATATTGAGAAAACAGCAATTTGCTTTTAAGCCAGAAGTGACTGTTAGAATTGTCTTGTCTGGCCCATTTTATTTATACTCCTCGTGTGCTTCCCCCAACAAGTGCTGCACTGAGCCCAGTAACATGCAGTTGAACTAAAGCCTCTCTCTTAGAAAGACATCACATTCCAGTTTCCAAATTCCTAATGACAACGTTCATCCCAAGATCCTAAGCAAGCTGCTCTGCCCACTGACCCTTGCTATTCGAGGCTTCCCTTTTAATTCCATACTGGATTTGGCAGGTGTCAGTATCCATCCATGTTTTGTCATGCATTTAGCTGTTACAGTCAAAAGCACTCCAATTTTGAGTTAAGTCTTCAATCAAAAAAGCAGGAAAAAAAAAAAAACCACACCAAAAAAACCACCACTACCCATTTTCAGTGGCAGAAGATGTCCTCTTAGCTTTTACTTAGAAATACAAGCATTTTTCTGGATAATAGGAACAAGACACAGAAACAAACCAAGAGTAATCATGGCAATTTACAACAGAAAGATCATATAATGCATGGATTTGAGAACTCTGAAAAACATACATAGAGTTTAAACTGCAATCTAACTGAACACTGTGAACCAGGGCACTCACGTGGCTGTGGCTGCTGTTTGATATTTTTGTTCTGTAGAATATTCAATGCCAACGAGGGAGAGAATGTGCTGAACTGGTAGGAAAGCAGAGAAAGGAACCGCCTCCTAAAATCTATGGGGCAAGATGATAAAATAAATTATTTCTGTGGACCACTAGAATAAATAACCCAGAAGATTCCCCTAGCATCAGCAAAATCAAAGTCACCTTTCCAGAAGGCAGTAAGCCAAGGCTCCTGTTCAGTGTCTTCTTCGTTCAGCATCTTCAGCATGATGCACGAATGCTCACCAGTCAGGTCATTCTAATAAATAAGATATTATTTCCCATCATCCCCATGAACCTTTTGCACTCTCTGCTCAACTGAAGAAAGCAAAGGTCTTCTACATCAACAATTCATGTATCAACTGCTGCTGATCACCACTACCTACTGTAAAACCTATGAACTTCTAGAATGTGGTAAATCCCTAGTGCTGAGGGATTTTTGGCTTCTTGAGGTAACCAGCAGTCACCAGTATTGCAAATTCCAGGTACAGCTCAAGAGCCAGAAAAAATGCAGTGACATGGGACAAATTATTCTCTCCAAAAGTACTGTAACGGCTAGTGCTATTTTTTGTAAACACCTTGAAAAACGAGAACAGTCAGTTCAAGGACCACTTGCATATTTTACCAATGACCACATTAATAACCCTCAACAGCTGCACCTTTGCTCTAATTTTTAAGTGCAAACTAATTAGAAGACCACATTCACAATGCTAAAACTTACCTTTAGCTAACTACAGACCCAAAGAACAAAACCAAACCTAAAACAAACCCCAAATGTAGACTCAGGAAACTTTCCTGCCCAAATCCCATCTCACAGAAGCTAATGGAAAGATGCCCAGTGATTTCAATAGGGCTGGGTTTCAGTAAGTTTGCTACTTACTGGTGTCTGCCTTAGATAAACTGGCACAAATCCAGCACGCTTCCAAAACCTGGGGAAAGTGAAAAGAGAAAACACACTGAGAATTACAGAGCTGTGGATTCTACAGTCATACTTGTGGTTAAATGCAATCTATCTGATGTACAACTGGTGAAAACTAGGCAAAAGTCTGTAAGACACCCCACCACGTAGTGAAAACGAGCACTGACAGAAAATAGTAACAGCAATCAAACTAATCTAGAGGAGTGAAAGATGATGATTGTCACATCAGAAAATGAACAAACTTTGGAAGACTGGGAGATGTGATATAAGAGTTACACGCTTCCAGGACCTCCCTTAAAAACAGGCATCAGACTCCTAAGGTGTACCCTGGGGAGGGGCCGAGGATTTGCAGTTTACTTCAGAAACTCTGCTCTTTTCCAATGAATGTTCATTTTCCCTGGCAACTCCCAGGTTTCAAATAATCACTCGACTTTTTTTTATCTACCCCACCACAGCTAAAAGTGTGCCTGAGAGGGATTGTTCAAACAAAGACAGACATCTGAACCTTTGGCTTGATAATTTGCAAAGATTAAGCCTATTTCACAATAATCATTCCGTTCTGATGCTCTCCTGCATAGCTAAACAATCCACCATCACATTTTGGCATGAATTTTGCAGCATGTTTGCTGTGGAACAAAACAGGCTACAGTCTCTGTCAGAAATGCTAAATTGCATGTAGCTAACACTGTTCTGACTGGGTCAGTCACAAACTGGTCTCCATCACTCTTTCTTCTTCTCTTGCACTCAGCCTCATTTCATGTGCTTGTACAACACCTAAGGCCTCTGTAAGTGGGGATAGGAAGCAACAAACAAAAGTTTTAGGTGATAAATGACTGTTTTGCCTTTAGGCTAGCAGTAGGAAGAATTCTGCATTATTTTGAAACTGTCCCCCAAACTATGGATTCACTGCTTGCCACACTATGGCTGAGAAAGTCTCAGGAACCTAGATATTTTATAGAATTTTATAATATTAAAGAAGTTAACATTTATTATAAAATAACTGAATTGGTCAGGCAGTTGGACTAAATATCATTGTAGGTTCCTTCCAACTGAAATAGTCTATTCTATTCTATTCTGAAATTGTATGTTTTTATATAAAACTATGTTGTAAAGTGGAGATAAAACTTCAGAAAAATTATTAAAGTTTTACTGCTGGTGCAACTCAGTTCCTCCACAGTAAGAAAAGCAAGAAGCAGCAGCAGTTGCTGGTGAAAACCATTGATGTTAGTCAGGGAACTGACAACTGGCTTTGAAATCACAGAATGGTTAGAGTTGGAAGGGACCTTAAAGATCAGCAGCAGCACAAGATTCTCCAGGTCACAGGAAGTAGTATTTAACTTCTCCCTACTTATTACAGGCTGCTCTTGCTTCTCTAGCCTGTAAAAACTGAGCAATTAAAGCTGGTTAACTGTTTAGAAGGGTCACAGAGACAATGAAGAAGGGAATAGGATTTCCCTCAGAAGGAGTCTGAGGAAAAACTACCCTGAAGGATGCACTTAGATCAGCCCTACTGTACATCAAGAAAAGCTCTTACAGGAGAAGTGGGCTCAGACCTGTCCCAGCTTTACAAACCAAGCAAAGCACACAAGATAAAGAGAATGTCCAAGGGCTAAAATATCTACATCTGTATCTATATACCTTGTATTATTTTTATATATTATATATAATATCTATTATTTTAATATACATTATTTATGTAATTATATTTTTGCACTGGATGTAACTAGAAAACAGAATAATGTCTCACTTGAGTAATCTTGGTGTCAGGCCATATGATACCCCGAGATAGTCCAGGTTTTCAGCTTGTCTCTCGCTCAGTTTGAGAAGCAAAGGAGGCAAGTCCTTCCGAGGTGTCACAACCTCTTCTAATAAACTAACAGTCTGAAAGAGAAAGCAGAAATGAGATAGTAGCAATGTTCACAGAAATCTGCAAATTAAAACTCTTTCTCTGTATTAAAAAAAGAAGTGTATTTCCTCCTTAAACAGAGAAATCATTATTGAGACTTAAGAGTGAAAAACAAAACAACTTAGCACAGCAGAAAACACAAGAAAGGCACCGAGTTCCATACCTCACTGCTCACAGTTGCAATTTCTTTTGGTTTTTGAATTGTTTTTTCATCCAAACATGGAAATTTGCCTTCATAGTACATCTGCAGTAAAGTCAGAGCTCTGCTGCCATAGCCCATCTGTGGAGTAGGTACAACACACTATAAGCAAAAAGATGTATCTAGTTTTTAAGACAGGGCAACAACATTCTCCCCTTACAAACCTAGTAACAATCATCAGTGCAGAGATCACTCACTCACTGCAAAATTGCATTTTCTTTGCTACACAGCACTCCAGAAAGGACACCACAAAACCTCAATGTCCAAAATCAAATGAGAGCCCAGTTGGCAGTTCGGGACTGTGTAATAATTCTTGGCCCTAAACTCTGGCACCCAGAAAATGCCAAACAACAGCATGAACATTTGGCACTCTTATAATAAATATCACTGGATCTTGACTGTATACTTGGGATGTCAGTATGCCACAAAGCTGCCCAGTAATGACAGGAGCACTGGTTTGCTACCCACCTTAACTCTACTACTGCCACTGGCTCGGCCCCCAAGCTTAAAATGCTGAAACTGGAGTGCTGAACACTGAAGTGTTTGCCCTGTTCTTGAATTCTGCCTGTACAGCCATTCTCATGGTACCACTGCTGACTAGTCACAATGGCTGGGTTCCAAAATACTTTACCCCCTGATAATCCGGATGAACTGCGATACGAACAATACGCCCACCGGAGAGGCCCCCAAAGTCCGGATCTTGGAACTGCACAGGAGACAAAAGTCAATTTAAAGAACACAGATGGGTACTCTGGAAGTAAGAAAATACATCTGAAATACATCTTGGGTGCGAGTACGCAGCCAAAATTATTCACCTGCTCTGAAATGGTCCAGGGAATAAGATCACCAGAAGCTTTCTTTCCCCTGGAAAGGCTGTTCATGATAGACTGGCGAGAGATCTCTCCCTCCATGCATACCTGCCAGGAAAGGTGAAAGACCATTAATGGAGCAAAAAGTGTACACTCCCAAATCACTCCACTACAGCAGAACCAAAATTTATAGTCAGTTGCTGAGTCCATTACACAGTATTGACATTTCATGGGATCCCTGCCATGCAATACGAAGAACAAACAGTCCCTGTCCCTAAAAGCCTTGCCTCAAAAAGGTCACCAGTGTGCCAGGCAGGTACAGCTGAGGCAGCAGGCATTACACTACGGTGCAACAGAAGCCTGGAGAGATTAAAAGCACAGAAAACACTCTATGCATTTTCTGTAGACCATCAACAGCACCATAAAGGCTTGTCCCACCAATATTTCTCTTTAAATGTCATATATTTTTCACATAAACTGGGCTTTTTCTTTTAAGAAGCAGCAGATTTAGTTAAGCTGTGTTGAACACAGATAATTAAGAATCTGTGTTCTTAAGGAAGGAAAAATATGGTCAGATGCCCAACAGTCAAGGGCTGAAATATTTCTACCTCTCTAAGCACATATATCTGAGGAGATTGCATTTTTGCAGTTCTACTGCAAAAAAGAACACTAGAAGCATGGGATCAGCAGAGTGAACCAACTCTCCTTGCAGGGTGTTGAAATGGGAGGACAAAGCCATCTCCAGAAGCAGTAGTTCAACTCCTCAGAAGGCTTCTCAGCACAAGCACGTTGTGGAGACTGGGAGGTCTGTGTGAAAGGATCAGCATCACCATGTACTTATACAGCAATTAGTGTTAACGAAAGAAAGTGGAGGGGGAAAAACAGCCTTAATACGCCGTTGTAACACACAAAACCACAGCCCTAAGCTACCATCTACTGCTAGATAGTACACTGCTGTCATAGCACAGTGATGACTGCCTCACAGCAGAGCACTTCATAGATATGTGCTGCTCTCTTACCTGAACCACAGCAAGTACTTCTGGTAATGAGTTCTGGGTAGGTGGAACAGGGGGCAAAAGGCAAAAAAGATGATGGGCAGGTGCATCAGAGAGCATCTGGAGGTCATTGGGCGAGTTCTGGAGGGTAAAGACACATCAGAAAGTTGGACTGGATTATTCCATAAGAAGAGCTTCAAAGTCCACTTTAATGTTAGTAGCTGTCTTCTGAAGAACCCTCCATTTTCTCAATTTAGGGCTATTAAGAAACAAGGACAACACTGACAGATGAAGAAGCTCACAGGCCAGTTCATGGCTGTTATACTACCAGATGGCATCCGTTTCTTCCCAAGCGAAACCTCTTGCTCTAATATGCATGGAACTGAACTTTCTATTTTTATATGGCTACTTATCTCTTTATCCACAAAACCTTCAATTTTAAGTGTCAGATTTCTACCACTCAATACTTATGGACCTCACTATTCACATTTACTAGTCACCAGTGGTCTTGAAACTCTGAGATGAATTATTACTCTTTTCAGTAGTACAATGGTACTACTCTTTGGGTTAACTTGAGGCTGCCAGAGTAAGGTAAACAGAACTGCAAAAGAAGAACTGATACTATTCTGACAAGCTTGTGGGCTCATCTAGAAGTTAGTGTCCAGAGTTTCTCAAAACACAAATATTCCAGGTAATTGTAAATCCAGTATATTCAGCCAAGACCAAGGCAGAGATCTTCTCAGAGAAAGGAGAATACGGATCTGTGTACAACAAGAAGCTCTTCAGAAACCTCAGCCAGGCCAATTAAATTAGATTGTTGTAACACACATTGCTCCCTCCACAGAATTCCTAGCTGAAATTTTGATAGAAGTAGCACAGACTTTACCTTGTAGTGTGAAGCCACATACAGGGCCATCAGTCTCTGCAGAAAAACTTCTGATGCTCTGTGGTAACAAAAAAGTGTGTCTCTATTTACGTAGTATCTTAACACAGGGGTTAAGGAAACAACTCATTGGAAACAAGGAAAAAGTTCTTTGTTGGTTTGGGAGTAATTTTTTCAATACAGCCTTGGGCTACAAGCTGGCTTATGTCTTTAGACCCTACAGCTCTATCTACAAGAAGGAATGAGTTTGGGCAGCGTTCATAGCTTTCACACCCTTGATCTGTAAAGCTAAACTTTTTATAACTCCAAAAAGAACTTTCCCTCATTCAACCCTTCCTTAGGATTGTCCCTGCAATAAAACTGGAGTTTGTTAATGTCCTGGTAACACACACCACCAATCTTATAAGCCAATAATAAGAGCTTAACTCGAGAAGTGAGGTCTTTAATAGACTTTTGCCAAAAGATCATGTGCTGAGGTTATTAAGTTATTAAGAGAATCCACTATTAATCAGCTTGAAAAAGCCTCCTTCACCCAAAGCAATCTATTTTGACCAGAGCACAACATTTAGGGAAGGATACAAGTCACAGGTTTCAGGCAGCGGGCAGCCAGAGATAATTCTGGTGATGCTGAGACAGTCCAAACACAACAGATCATTTAGCCACTTTTCAACGGGGTCACCAGGGGCATATCTGATTGACTCATGGAGAGAGACTTCATGCAACGTACGAGCTGCAAACAGATTTCAGAGAAGAACAGTTAGTGTTGGAAATTACAGCTGACAAAGAATGCAATGGGATCAGTGTCCTTTGAAGGACTCCCAGGAGATGAGAAGATCATTACTCACATAGCTTCCTCCAATAAAAGCCTTTATATTTGGAAATCATAAGGACAAACCCAGAGAGTTCCTTCACTTTCCCACATCACCACCCTCCTACAGCTACAAGTTACATGGACACATGGGGATGCCAACAGGGCTTGTGAGTCAGCAGCACTGGAGATCACAGTTACACACCAGTCCAGAAGACATGGAGTACCTGAGGCCAGTTTAGCTGTGGCTGTAGATTTGTTCTCTGCTGTCATGGTGACTTGGGTTTGTGCACTCTGTTGACGGAGCTGCTGAATGAGCTTCAGAGATAGTGATCGACCGGTACCCTCATACCTGAAAAGCAGAAGACAAAAGTCTGAAACAAATAACCAAACCGCAATCCTGAGCCATGGGGAAGCTCCAGCACAGAATTAGGCTGTCATCTAGAGCTAAATGTCATTCTGAGGCCTCTGAGGGCCCCAATCATCTGTGAAAATCGCTGCCTTTTGATGTTCTTGTGCATGTAGGACAGGGCAGCCTACCCTGTCACTGCCTTAGTCTCACCATATTGGAAGGAAGATGTCACTCTTCCCTCTCTCCTAACAGACCGCAGAATCCTGTCTACATATTTGCTCCTTGTAGCAGACCAGAAAAGGTGCAAGTCAAACACTTAATGAATCCACAGTGGAACCAAAGGAAAGCAGCCAGTTCAAGTACTGACTCTGGGTTATTTTAAGGAGCAGTTCCATCACGGATCAAGAATTAGCACAACTTGGTATCATAGTGTGTAATAAAAAAAAGTACTGTAGATAAGAAAGAGTCCACTTGCACAACTGCTTTTCCTGGTAGACAGTTGCTGCTCAAGCCTTACCCATTGATTGTAGAAGCCATGAAAACAAGGTAAGGGCCTAGCAGGTTTTTCACCAGGGGCAGAGGAATGGCAGCAGCTTCATCAATCACAAGCAGCTCAGCTTGCCCCAGTTTCACAGAATCGGCAGGGTGTATGTACTGCAAGGAATGAGAGGACAAAGCCATTGTCAACAACAGCTTGTTTGGGAATTAAGGAAATGTCAGAATTGGCAAAGCTGGAGCCCTGAAAAACTGTTTGTTGTCCCTGCTCTCACACCATCAAGCAAGAGACTGAGACATACAGCTTGTTTGGGAATTAAGGAAATGTCAGAGTTGGCAAAGCTGGAGCCCTGAAAAACTGCTTGTTGTCCCTGCTCTCATGACCATCAAGTAAGAGACTGAGACATGAAAACAACCAGTTGGGAAAGAGTTCATGTTATCCTAACAAGGACTGGGTCACACATCTCGTTGGCACATTTACACACAAATTTATCTGCAGAGATCATGAAAAGAAAGGAAATCTAATCACCAGAAACATATTCTCTTCCTTCACTGTTTCTTTCACTTTTTGCCTTTGTTTCAAGAAGAAACCTACCAGCAATTAACCAAGGGAACTTTGTAATCTACAAGGATACTCATAAAAAGAAGATACAAGAAAGGAAATCTAATCACCAGAAACATATGCTCTTCCTTCACTGTTTCTTTCACCTTTTGCCTTTGTTTCAAGAAGAAACCCACCAGCAATTACCAAGGGAACTCTGTAATCTACAAGGATACTCATAGAAAGAAGGTATTTTGTGAAAGTCACTCATCAGAATAAAAAGATCTGCCTTAAAGCAAAATCAACCAGGACAGTTACACATCACATAAAATGAACACGCTTAAAATCAACTACAGAACAACTACAGCATCAGTAAAGCCAACAGTCATAAAGAAAAAGCAGAAAGGCCAGAGTGGAAAAGAGGCCAGTTACCTGAATCGTTTGTCTGTGCTCCTTGAACACATTCACCCTGACAACAGCCTTGTTAAACTCCGGATTTAAAGACTGAACTATCTCATAATCCAGGTGTTCCTGAAGGAAGACATTGTTAAAGAGTATGAACAAACCAAAATTTAAGAAAAATATCATTTACCATTATCATCAAAATAAGTTCACTGTTGGTTGTTTCAGAATTCTAGTTAAAAAATCTTATAACAAAAGCTTCAGAGGCCCGAATCATTTACCATTATCATCAAAATAAGTTCACAGTTGTTTCAGATTCTAGTTAAAAACTCTTATAACAAAAGCTTCGGAGGCCCGAGAACTGAGAAATTATGCACTTATATTAAAAACTATTTCACAAAGAAACTGATTTTCCCAAGTTTAAAATAGAGAAGGAAATGTTACTGTACTATGACTGACTTTTGCAGAACATTATTGAAAGGGCTGGTAGTGGCAAAAGCTGGTAGCTAAAGAAAAAAAATCACAGATGAGATGTAAAACCCCCTCCTAAACAGGAACCCCATGAAAGTATTGTAAAACAGTCTGCTCTCCTTACCTGATACTGCAGCGCATCAAAGCCTTTAAAGATGAACTCAAAGAGAGTGTGAAGGTTATCAGGGCTTGGAGATGTGACAAAGATATTGGAGTAACTGCACAGAAAAATAAAAAAGAGTTTAACTCTTTTTATAACAGGTTTTACATATACATACTAAGTAGAATATTTTCTTCATACGAGGGGTTGATTTTACCTAATAACCAAAACACAGCAGATTCCTTTAGACATTAATCTCACTTTATGTGTGATCATTTTGATTTTTAAAGACTGAGGTTCTCTTATTACTATAAAATAGAAAGACTTGAGTACCAGTTTATGCAGGTATGCAGCAATCAAAAGATACAAGAATAATAAAAAGGAAGGATGCAGGACTGGAAACTACAAATATATTCAGACCCTTTCACCTATTATTTTCATATTTTTTTTAAACTCATGGATACAAATAAAGTCTGGGAGATGGGGAGTGTCACTCACCCAAACGCTACTGCTCCAGCAATAGCCAGTCCTAGAGCAGCAGATTTACCACGTCCTCTGGCTGCTGTTAATGCCACAGTGCTCCGTAGAGTCTTCTCAGAAATGGCTTCAATAAATTTTAAGACTGCTTTTGCCTGATATTCAGAAACAAAAAAAGGAAGACAAAAATTAGCTGCATTTAAATTGCTTTTAGCATTACTTAGACTTACCACTAGTACATTGTCTTCATTCATAGAACAGGAAAAAGGAAGAGAAAGACAAGACAGGAGAGCTGAACGGCAAAACCCAGACAAATAACATGCAAAAACTGGTAATCTTGACCTATTGAGTTATAGAAATTATTCGGGTCAAAACACAGAGCAATTCTCAATTACTACCTCCATGCCACTGACCACAATGTATATTCAGTGAGATGGGAAGAGACTCAGGGGTGGAAGATGAACATATCTTGGCAGTGCACTACTCTGAGAGCCACCAGGCTGAACTGCAACATCTCAGTGGATACTCTGAAGCAGGAAAGACAACTGCAGTAGAGTCTCAATTTGCACTAAGCAGTGATTCCCAAATTAGAGCAAAAAAAGTGTTAGGGAGGCAGGAATAAGGGTGTATTAAAACACGATACAGATTTTCAACTTCTATTCAGAACTAAACTGAGCAGAAACTTCAGGTTACCTTTCCTCCTTATTTCAAACCCTTAAAATTATCATCTTTTTCAATGTGAGCTTCTTCAGATCAGCTTCCTGTGTCCATTCTAGCCCTTCTGCTTATTTTCAACTTCATGAAGAAAATCACTGATACTGTCATTGAGCTACCACGTCCAATAAGTTTCTCAAGGAAATTCTCTAAGATCACACCCCTCAAGTGTTCACACTCAGATGTGATTACACATAAGATAAGACACAAACATCAGTACCTAAGGTCACCTGTCAAGCACAGAGCATCTCAGATTTAAATACCACACCAACCTGATCCAGGGTTTTGCAGCCATCCACCAAAACTCCAACAGGCTGTGTATCCTGCAAGCTCTCCTTCAGTTCTTTCAGCTCCAGGTCCACCGGCCGGAGGCGATCTTCCTACAAGCACAGGATTTACCGTAACAGGATTAGTAAAGGACACTTCAGCACAATTATACCTTTGTGATGTCTTCTGGTATCTTTTGTCAGGCACAGAAAGACATCTGAAGGGAAATGCTACTACATATTGAATATAGTTTAAATGGACAGAGGTTTAACACTTCAATTTTAATGCATTATCAGGAGAATGGTTACAACAAGAGGTGGGTATCCTGGCTTCCCCAAGCTTGGAGGAAAAAAGGAAAGGATTTTACAGTACATAGTAACTGGAGAATGGCATTGCTAGGAAGAAGAGATCATTGACAAATTTTCTGAAGAACTTAATTCATTTTTCAGTCTTTAGGCTATTCCAAAATTTTATGATCTTTGTTAAACCTGTCATACAAGATGTACATACTGCCATGTAGGGGAAAAACTACTAAGCAGCAACAGATCAGTTTTCAAACCAATATCAGTATTTTGAAAGCCAAACAAACTTGGACACAAAGGAATAAATTTTAAATAGGAACTCTGATTTTCCTAATTGTCACTTAAAATTCCAAAAGCATCAGTCTATCCATAAGCGTTTGTGCTGCTGTCAATATTGTTATAATGCTAAGGGGGGGTTTGGTTTGTTTGTTTGTTTTTTAAAATAAGTGCTCTGTTAAAATGTTTTTACCATCTCTGACATAACCTATCTTGGCATTTCTCAGGCCAAACAAAACAGTTCAAGAACTTCAAGAGTTCCATTTAAAACTGGTTCCATTTTACTTTAGTCTACAATGAAAAGTGATAAAAGGATACATTTCTAACAGTGTAAGCTTTATGTCTGGCTTGTATTCAGTGAATATTGCTTGAGATATGGCATGCAAACTCAGAAACTGAAACAACTACCACAGCTTCCAGCCACCAGGTGTCTCCTGAGCTTGTAATAGGCTCGTTTCCAAAGCAATTGCCCACCCTCCAACACTCAAAAGATTCTTTTATTTCTCTTGTTCCAACTGTCCATCAGCTTTAAATCTCTTTATGTACTTCTCAAACAGCAACCACAGCAATTAAGCTCCAGCTTGGTAGGTTAAACAGCAATACAGTAAAATCAATAAAGACAGGCTAGCACAAAACAAGAGCTGTCACAGAAAAAAAAACCATGGAGGAAAGCCACCCATACTTCACCTATACGAGGTGTAATTTTTGCAGAACATTCTAATTCCTGTCTGCAAGACAATTATTTGATATAAATTAGGGTGAAAGGAAAGCTTCCTTTTTTTTTTAAATCTTAAAACACCGTGGTAAACTCAGACCCATTTCTCCCAAGGGAAAGCAGCTGACGTTGCTCACTGACCTGCGACTGTGGTGGAACTGGTGTGATGTTTGCAACGTGACTGGAGATGGGCAGGATATTCAGCTGGTCATCAATCACCATGCAATTCTTGCATGAGGCCAGAGACAGAATGAACCTGAGCAGCCAAGCAAAGACAACTCAGTAAAAACGCTAGCGACACAATTGCATTTTCATTTCTGACACCATATAACCACCTGCATGCTAAAGAACAAATTCTGCAATTTTCCTTTGGCTAGAGCTAGGGCTCGCTCACTCAATAAGAGCTGCTTATTCTAAACAAGAAAAGCAGAGAAAATACCTTTACAAGACACTTCTGAAACCACAAAGAATACTCCACACAAGCAGTTTTATGTTTTACAGCAGTACAGTGTCTGAATTTCTGTGCATCTGGAGCATACGTTTCCACAGAATGTTTCAAGAAAGGGACTCAGAAAAGTTTGCAAATTTGGCCTTATTTGCATATCCCTTGTGACATATGCTAGAATTTTGTACACAATTCCTCCAACAACAAACTGTATTAATTTCCACAACAGTGCATGAAAACTTCACTGAAAGAAGCCCTATTCCAATGCAAACCTACAGGATGCTTTCCTAATATGAATACATGATGTTGTTCCAGATGTTCTTCTTGGGCATACAGCCTAGATCATTTACACTCTTAATAACTTACCTCTCATTAAACCGTCCTACCACGTCCTGGTGTGCCTCTGTTCTGTATCGAGAGTGTACATCCTGAAACAAAAAGAAAAAGTCAATCAGGAGAACGAGCAGCAGCAACAGTGATATTTACAAGATTGCTACTCATGGGACAATCCCTTCCTTTTCCACTCTCATGGATTACAGCCCCCTTTTCCATCAACACTGCATCCCAGACAGGATTCTGATATTCTGATTTCCTGTTTGTTGTTAAACATGCACGTTTTCCAAATACTTGTTAAAATGTACTTTTCCCACCATAGTTTCCACAGTGGTTTTACTTATTCTTGCCTGACTTAAAGGTCAATTCTGCCAGGCACACAACATTTCAAACACCTCAGGGATGCTAAGAAAAAATAGTCTAACACTTCAATTCACCTACTGGTATTACTACTAATGGAAACAGGTTTTGGTCTAAGGGGAAGTATACTCAATGTGAATAGGTCATGTATAGAAATATATAGTAGTAGTGAAGCTGATCTCACCTAGCAACAGGTCACAAAACACACAAAAGGCCTATTTTTTACTTAATTTTCTGTTACATGGGCAGATAGCATAAATACTTTCCAAAATTTTTGTAAAACAAAGGAACAGTCACATTTGTGTGACTTTTCTTGTTACATTTCTTGTAACCCAGCAGCTTTTCAAGACACACAGGTCGGCAGAACTGCCTAAGCATAAGACACATTCAATCACAGATGAATGAAGGATCAGGAAAGATGATGGAAGGAAGATCGTAGCCGTTATCAAAAGCAAAAAATAACTACTTAGCATCACCACAATGTACCTGCTTATATAAAACAGACATATTATGTTGAACATACCATGGTCATTGTATACAGCTGCTTCAGTGAGTTCATAGTTCTCAGGAGAATCACCACAATTCCACCACCTTCTACTGTTTCAACAGTTCTAGCTAGCAGGTTTGGAGTCAAGGCTTCAAAATCCTAGGAAATAAAGAAAACTTCAAAGTTGCCTATCAATGCAACTGGGACCTCATAAAAAGAACAGAAAGCCTAAAAATATTATTTCTCAAAGTTTAATTCACACTTAACATTTGCATTACCCAATATCCCATTAAAATTCTGCCAACAAGGCTATTTCACCCTCACAAAACTTGTAAAAGATACATAAGACCACCGTAATTGAAATAACAGAAGCAACAAATACTACTCCTGCAGCAATATAAAATGAAAGTAATCGATACTAGCGCAATATTCTTCTTAAGTCAAAAGTTTAACTCCTTACCTGAAGTACACACATGCCAAAAGTGTTACCAAGAATCTTATGAGTTTCATTGTAATAGCAGTAGCGAATGTTTGTGGCTGCTATAAATAACTCAAAAGGATCATCATCCTTTATGTTTAAAGTTCCACTTTTAATCTTCTTCTGTAGCTGCCTCATCCTTTTCTTCCGGTGGCTGGAGAAAAAAATTATACAGAAGTTTTCTTGGAAAAAGGTTTGAGAAAAGTGCATTCAGGTTTATGTTCAAGTCTAATTGGAAGTGAGATGAGCCTCCAAGGAAAAAAATCTTGAATCACAATTGCTGCTTTCGCAACATGTTCCCATGTGCCTTCAGCCCAAAGTGGGGGATATCACACAGAACCAGCTGGTTTTACATGAAACCACTCAGTTGGAATCATGCGGTTTCAGGTAACCCTTCCTTCCTGACTTTGTGTGCAGACTGTAAGTACACACACAAATCTAAGAATCAAAATTTTAAACGGTTTTTCAAAATGAAAGAATTCTAATTCTTAATCTGTATTCAGTCCTTGGTATTACTGAGGCTAAAAAGCTGAGGAATTAAGAGTTTTGGCCTTTTGAGGTAAAAAAGGTGAGGGAGAGATACCCAGCAGAGTTAGCGTTGGAGCTACAGACAGAAGCCAGAAGTACCTAGTGCTGATGTCAACTGTGTTAGGGAAGCCAAATTTTCATTCTGGAAGACCAAACTTCCTCTAGCTCCTCAAAGAACTAATTCTGTTTCTCCTTACAACCAAATCGTGCAACCCACACTCCAGTCACAGAGATTCTGCTTCACACAGAACAGTGGCCACAGCGCGAGACACAAGAGGTATCTTACCTGCTAAAGCCCAGCTCCTTTTTGTAACACCACAGGACAGAGGGTCTAGCCTTTACAGTTGCTTTAGACAACATGTGATGAAGTATAACCACCTGCCAAAACACAGAAATATTCATGAACAACTGTACTCACAAGCTAACATTAAAGAGCAAAACATTCTATACTTGATGTTACAGCTGTGTTTTCTACTGAGCAGCCCAGTTCAAAACAGAAGGGTCCCTTGGCATGATGTGAAGTTTACATTCCTTCTTATGCAGCCCTGTCTGTCTGTGCCTTCTCCAGGGCTACATGACATTGAAGACACTGAATTATTCCTACTGTTTCTTCCTTAGCTCTCTCCTTTGGCAGAACTGCTAACAACTACACAAACAGAAGGCAATTATTCCAGGCTAAATATGGATCCTGAAATTCACCTCCTAGTAAATTTCGCACAATGTATTTCAGACTTCTACATTTTACCAGGATTTCCTTTTGAATTTGAATCCTCTAGTGGGTTTGGGGAACCCACCTCACTGCCATGTAGCCTGCATATTCAGTAAGCCCGCTTCCTGCTCTGGAATCCAATTCATCAGTGAAAATCCTGAACACAACCACTCAGGATATGCTCCACCAGAGCTCACATGTCTGTTTTAGCAATAAATTAATGACAACTTTCTTCTACTGCCACCTGATCAACTCAATATTTTCCATGATTTTTTATAACCGATTTATTTTACTTTCCCCAGGAACCGGAACTGAACTGACTTATCTGAAAAACTTCAGAGTCTCTGAAAAGCAACATGCTTAGTGGTTAATTTCTTCCATACAACTTTACCAGGAAGATCCAGTCCAAGTTCTGGTGTGGTGACATCTGCAGGTTGACTCAGTGCATGAAACACGGCTTGAGACCAAAACTAACATCTCACAACAGCACTGAGACAGGAAAGAAGCCCCTGACAGCCAGAATTAAATAATTTCTACCTCAGTTTAAAAGAAATATTCTGATTTGCCCGTACTTGCTTTTAATTAAAGTTTATGAGCTTCTCAAACAGTAGGTGTTTAAGGGCAATCCATTTCTAACCCTCCTTGGCGGTGAGTTACCTCACGCAGGCTGAGGCACGCCATTGCTCTGCCTCATTCTGTGAGGGGTTTAGCACTTCACAGAGAAGAAAGCCGGCACTGGGGGGACGACAGATCAGCCTTTCTTCAAAGGTTCGGTTCCAAATCAAGACACCCAGGGCCCGCAGGAAGGACGAGTCCCTCAGCCCGCCGCGAGAGGTTTACCTGGTCCTTGCCGCGGTCGCCGACCACCACGAAGAGGGCCCGCTGCCGCTCCGCCACCCCATTCTCGATCAGCACCCGAATGCGGTTGTCTACTTTCCGGCGCTGCATGGCTGCGGGGCGCTGGGACCTTGTGTCTCCCCCTTCCCCAGACCCGACTGCCGCCCTGAGGAGAGCCGCTACAGGGAGACCCCCCCCGCCTCCCTCAGGCGGCAGCGACGGGGCCGGCGCTCGCGGCCACACCGCACCACGTGGGAGCGGCGCGGGACGGGGCGCGCGCGCCGCGCACCACAGCAGGACCCCGAGGCTGCCCCTGCCGTTCGCCTGCGCGCCGTAAATGCATTTATTTTATTTTTTTAAAGCAGAATTTAAGGTACTTTTCCACTTGGGAAGGTCGCGGTGGAGTTGAGGAAACACGCTTTGGTCAGAACCTCGACGGCCTCGGCCTCCAGAGACACGGAGAGGAGGTAGCTGTGCCCTGAGGAGAAGGTGGAGGGGAGCCATGGCCCAGCCCTGAGGAGAACCCGGCACCAGCAGCACCAAGGACCAAAGAAACGGGAAGTTAATCGCTTAAATAACGAGGAGTAGTATATACCTATGGATCCTGAATTATGATTTCATACCTGGAGATAACCCCAACTCTCAAAAGCCCTGAGATCAAACCCAGGCCCTCCAGGAATTTCCACATCTCGCCTGGGTTTAGTTCAGTGACTTTGGGGTAACTGGCTGTAAAAAGGGGATAAACCAAACCGCAATGACAACACCGATTTTATTTTTTTAAAAAGCCTTTGTTCTGAATATATCTTGCTTGCAGAACGTAGGCCTGCTGCAGTCAACGCCATGCCTCTTAATGATTTTATAAAGATGCTCCATTTCCACCTACTGCTCTTTTACACTCCATGTCACTGGGTGTCCTTGGGTACTGTTGAGAGAGGGGGAAAAAAACGGGCATTTGGATACACAGTATTGAGCACAAGTACAGAAAACTAACAAATCATTAGAATACATTATTATTGGATACTAAATTAACGCAATGCCATGAAACCTTAGGAGCCTTGCTTCTCAATAAAACTAGTTAGCTTGTAACATGTCAGCTCCACTATTTAATAAAACCACAGCTATTGTCTTCTATACAAAATACTACTAAATCTATACTACTAAATCTTCTATACAAAATCCCAAGATGCACAATTGTGGAGCCACAACAGGAAAACAATTTATCAATCTGACTTGGTTTAAATTCTAGTGATTCAGAAGCACAAAATTTATTCTCAAACCGACAGCAAAACTATTCCTAATAACCTAACATCTTGTAACACTAACTTTTCAATACCAAAGTTGAGCCAAGCTATTTGCATAGATATATTTATTCTTAGCTTTTAATACTGCCAAAAAAAGAAAAATAAAATTTTGAACTTGAACATTTGAACAACGAAGTATTTAAGCCAGGTAACATCATAGGAAAAACGTGTTTAATAGCACTGGATGTATTTTGGAATAAAATATGTAAGTTTGAAAATAAAGCAAAAATATGATAAAATTGTTGAATTAATAATCATAAAGGCTGTAGAACAGTATTTTTTGAGGAGGTGAACCCAGGTAAACCCAATTATTAAGACCAAACCACCAATGCAACAGAAGTGTACCTTAAGGTATAGGTATGAAATACTTGCTTAAAAGGGAAGGACATAAAACATTTTAAATAGATTTATTTTTCAAGTGTTTACATAAGCCATGGACCAATTAGTTTTAAATGTTGAGTCAAAGAACTGCAAAGACATATATACAGGTATGTTTAAGGCCATCAGAAAATTTAAATCTGACAATTAACTAAAATGAAATTCTGAAGACTTATTTTATATGCTAGATGCATTACTAAAATTTATTCTAAAATTTAATAGCTTCAAAACAGGAAATACATTTTCATTTATTAAAAGTCTAATGCGCAATTACTAAAATTTATCTTGATACCAGAATTTCAGGTGTACTCTAGGATCCACTATTGGGTATCTGAGCACATTTTATAGAAAGGAGAAATTGGCCACCGTAGTTGGAACTGAGCTAATTATACCCATCTGACTGATGAACATTAAAAAGTGGGGAGGGAACAAAACCTAGCTTTTAAAATTAATGGGTTAGTAACTGCAGCAAGAGCTAACAACAATAAATTTAATTCAGAACAATATGCCAAGTTAGGCCAAAGTTTCCTAACACCGTTCTCTTAAGCACCGCTCAAACTGGCTTTAGGATGTGGATTTTGGAAAAGAGATTCCCTTCCCTCCATTAAGGCTAGATCTACAGAGCCACAAATCATTTCCAATTGCATTATATTCAAAAAGCCTAAGAAAGTGGTTAATAGAATAGCACCTCTTCCCTTAGACAAAGAGTTTAGAAAATTAAGTTTCTCATCAGAGGCTCTGCCATCCCACACCAAAAATTCACTATCAGCCAGCGTCTGAAACCTTGTAGGAACAGACAGAAATCCAAGATGCTGCTTTTAAGTTTTCATAGAAGCATGAAGGTCAAGGCCTTGCTTTCACATAAAGAAAGAGACATTACATTTCTTTAACAGTCTGCTACAGCGTAGATGTTTTCTTTCCCTTTGACGTTAAGACGATCTGAATGCAACCTCAAATCCTAAACAGCCGAGGTGCAGCGGTTCTCAAAACCATGGAAACTTTCCTCATGGAAAATGTACTGACCAGGATGACAAACATCTGAATGCAAAAGCAAGCGGTTTCTGCAAACTGGGAAGTTTGAAGGACTTTCCCCCTCTCTCCCCCTCCAGAAAAACAAATTGGCCAAAGAGAAACACATTAAAGCAATCAGCCGCCTTCTTGACTATCAGGCACGCTAATCTGATGTTAAATAAGGGTTATTTTCCCCCAAAGTTCACGTCAAAGCTCCTTCTGTTAAGTTCTGCTACTGAATATAAGACAGCCAAGATCTGTATGAGACCAAACGCTCAGATGCCAATGTTGAGATGGAACACTCAAAATTTTAACAAATTTTATCATTTAGAGAAAAACACAACTAGAAGAAACCTACACAATTTTGCAATGTTTGAGTTTCCAGTAAAGTTCCCAACGATAATCATAACTATATTTAAGCCCAAATGTAAATAAGGAAGTCCAAAAGGAAAATTTTATTGTTCAGGATCCTTTCCTGCACTGAGGCACTGATTTTTAGGTCAGTGAAGAACCCCTACCCACCCCACTGTAGAACTTTGTTGGTGCCAGCTCAAGCACTTAAAAAAACCTTTCCAGTCCCATCCACATTCAGTGCAGCTGGAAGAAATTCTGTAAAAATGGGTGCAGAGATTTGAAAGGCTAAAATATAGTTTACTTCATATGGTCGCAAACTTCAAAGTCCAGCTATGAATTTGTATCTTCAATTGCCTGTTTTGATATTTTGCATTCATTTTATTCAAGAACAGTTTCCCATGTGCAAGGAGGACAATCTTTGTCAAGATGCAACTAGCAGTCTCATTAATGGGGCTGGTTAACGAGCTGTGTTCTCACATCCCTTTGATATCCACAAGAGACTCAGGATGGGAGAAAATTTAAGAATACAGCACAATTTTGTCCACTAAGCCCCAAGACTTGTCTCTCAGATGGGCATTTATAATGAATGGTTCCTTGCAAAGAAGAGGTAAGAAAGGTCAACTACTCAGCTTGGGCAATGCCAGAGCTTCAAAAAAAGAACAGGAAGAGCAAGATTTTTATGACCAATTGCTTTTGTATCTTATTGTTTTGGACTACAAAGGTTTTGCCCTATTTGCTTTTAATCAGATTAAGTTTAACCACTTTTGCAACATCTTTTATCATCTTCCCAATATTTGTCCAGAGTTAAAGCCCTTTCAATAATTCTTCTCTCAAATGGCATTTGAGAGAAGGAAGTCCCAATATTTGTCCAGAGTTAAAGCCCTTTTTAATAATTCTTCTCTCAAATGGCATTTGATCCATTCTCGATCCATTCTCCCAAGACACTTACGAAGGCAGCCTGGAACCCAGTCTAAGAATCCGCCTCTCTAACAACTCAGGTCAGCAGGATATTTTGAGAAGACACATTTTTAAGGTCACGAAGTTCTCTGAGAGTTTCAAAATCCCAGCAGAATTCATTAACTGGCTATTAATGAGAAGTCAGTGTTATCTTCCAGCTACTCTGGACGTTATGCTTTAGAGACTGCTATACACAAAGACAGTATCTTGGAGATAAAATAGGCATTAAGCGAAGTCTAGAACTCCCTCCACAGCAAAACCTGGAAGCCACATTGGTGAACTGCTCCTAAAAAGACAGCCCATCTCCAGGAAGAACAGAGAAGTAAAACATACGACAAATTGACCTTAAGTGTGAGACAATAGCTCATGATTTCCAAGTTAAATATTTAACTTGTAGGACTTCTAGGAACGATCCAAGTTTCCCAGACACAGTAACGTTAGGTAGAAACATCCAGAAAGTCAAGTGACTGAATAATTTACTCAAGAATCCTTGTATTACAGCCAAGAGGAAGACAGACACTGAAGCTAGAGGTTTGCTCTCGAGCACATACCACTGTGCGCTATCAGAGCCTACCAATATTAGATAATTAACCCCCTGCCAAAATAAAAATCTCTATCTCCTCATAGCAGCTGTCTATGCAAGGCAGTCATAACTAGTCTGTTATGCTCCCAGAAGACCATTTCACAGAAAAATCAAGTAAAAGCACCAAAGAGTACAACTGATGTGTCTACATAGAGGCTCAGAAGTAGCACTTTGTTCTGCTCACTCACGCTGTGCAACCACAGGTGCCAGGCTGGAGTTACCCCACCGCAGCACCCAACTAGAATCCAGGCACCCTAAAAGGGCTCTGCAACAGAACCGGCCCAGAACTGCCACCCTTCAGCCTCAATACCATCACTTCTCACCAAGGTCTTTGTTCAAAAGATGACCTCTTTCAAGAGAACCTTATCTAGGAGTGCTTGCGATCTGGATGTAACTCAGATCTAGAGCTACGTTACGGAGTGAAGATACTTAAAAGCTGCCCTGAAGAGGCCAGAAAACCAGTGAGTGGGTCTGTGTGTCGTACTGTGACTCAAGCCAACGTTTCAGTATTACTGTTTATTAGACGCATGTATTGAGATTAAAGGAGTCAGTGCAAATTCCCAGATTAAACACATCTTAAGTACTTGTTTTATGGTTATTATTATAACACATCTCCCTCTATCAGCATACAGTAGAGCAGCTACTCTAAAGACCATTTTCATACAGGAAAAGGCTTACAAAGTTGTATCTCAATTAAGAGGCCTCTCAACTACCCAATGTTTTATTAATAAATTTAAGTTAAAAAAAAACAAACCAACAACCAACCCCCAAAACCTTAAATGGAATGTTGTGATCCATTCAGCGGTCTTTAATTTAGTATGCTGCAAGTTTATTGTCAAACTACAATTAGCTATTAAAGAAGCATTTGGTGTGCAATGGAAAAAGCTGAACAGCTTGTGTTCTACCAACCATTTAAAAAGCTGATGCACAAAAAAATAAAATAATAAAAAAAAGAATTCACTGTTTTCCTACATCAGTTCAACATTAAAAGGTTTGTCTTTTTATTTTTTTTCCAGTTAAAAAACAGTCGGGACTATTATCTTGGTAATAGCTTCCTAAAAAAAGACACAGAACAGCAACTTCTCACCAGACTGCAGTTTCTATCCTTATACCGGTACGGAATGTTTCTAGGCCTTGACTAAAACTGCTGCTTCTGGCCATCAGTATCGTTTCAAGATGTCTGGTGTGTAGTATCTTCTTCACAAGCTTATCACTTCTCTCAGTGAAAACATTTCTCGTTTGTGCTCTTCACACAGAAGATGGAAAAGTGATATTACCACCTGTTTGTATGGAGTTTCCAATCATTTCACAACGAAGTCAAAATACCTGACTACAAGTTCTGAAAGTTCAGTTGCAATACAAAGTAGAAACGACCCTCTGAGCGAAAACAACCTTCAGTTTCGTATATAACAGTTAAACAATACGTAGCTGTTCCTAATGTCACCTTTCCACAGGTGGGAATTATTTGATGAGCGATACTTAACACATATAGCACTTTTTTTTCTTCTTGCAGGTGCTATAGAATGCAACAGAACTACCAACACCTCTATGGAGGCAGCTATCAATATATTCTCCCCACTGCAGAGAGAGTGCATGTGCGCAAAAGGTAGGCACAAGTGATTTTCCAAAGATTATACCACAAGTATGCAGTAAAACTTGAATAAGACTCGGTATTTTCCAGCTCCTAGTCTTATGCCATTTCTTTTATACATTGCTGCCTTGATGAAAAGGAAAAGTCCATTAAAAGGAAACAAGTTTCCCAGAAGAAGTCACAGCTATTAGAATAAAATCAGGAAAAACAGGAGGGTTTACATCTATTCAGGAAAAAGAGAATCTATCAGGGAGGGGGGAAAAAAAACGAAACAAAAAAACAACCTTATGAAATGTCACCCCGTTACATTAAATTTGTTTCAGTCGTTGAAAACCAGTGTTCCAGGATACAATTTTTATAAACATGTTTTATTTGTCTTACTTATACCATTAGAACTGTAACTGCTGGCTGTCATTTCCCTTAAAAGGGGAAATCAATTCAAACACATACTGGTGCTTTTCAAAAGATAGCAATTAAAAGGGCAGCAGCAGCGGGCATTTGAGATTTCTTAAAACCTTCAAGGCTGCAGGAAAGACAGAAGGACATGTGACCAAAAGTGTTATGATTATCCATTAGAGATTTTCATCAGTACCGGCATCAGTTATTTAGGTGATAATACAGCAAGGTCAAGTATTAGTGACAGACAATGTGCAAGTCATAAGGAATGATAAGAGAAATACCAATCCTTACAAAAGTCATTGCTATCAAAGAAACTTAAAAGTGTTTCAAAGAGATATCTAAATACTTCACATCAAATATACAGTGGCCATCCGGATTATCTCTCACATTTGTTGCAAAATTTTGTTGAAGTGCCAAATCAAAGCTGGTTTTTTTTCTTTCCTTTCTTCTTTAAAAAAAAAAATAATAAAAATTACACAGTTACATTAGCAGTTATGCAAGCGATCTTAAATCCTTAGCCACAGGAAACAGGGCCCTGGTGATGAGGAGTGCTGTAGCTAAGGGTGCTTCTTCTTTGTTAAAAAAATGGCTAGAAGCCTATTTGTCTATTTAGGGAAATATGCATCACTACGCATCTTGAACTGTTGAGTGCTTCAATTTAATAAGAAAAAGCTGAAATGCAGTTGCTCTACCAAGCCACACTTCACCTTTTCCATCCTTTCATGGGAACATTTAAGTTTTGCCAACTGCCACCACAGTAAATCTTTACGAATTTGCAGATTTTATCCAAATTTGTTACATCACTTTTAAATGCCAGAAGTGAGTCTTTTTTTTTTTTTCCTGCCACTTCAGTTAACCATGGAGATTGGATCACCCTGAAAATTGCTTTTTGCTTTACTCTTAGCAAGGGTGAGGAATCTGAATCTCATGTGCAAGGCTCAAGATGATGCTTAGGACAGAACATGCAGAGTAAACGTTGTTTCGTTCCTTTCCATATCCAGGTAATATAAAGCTGGCAACTGTAGTCCTGTCATTATGGGTAATGAAAATAGTCCCTTTACAACAAACTTCCTGTAAGGGAGAACAAATAGATAATAACTCTTCTGGTAACATGTATAGTACACTGGCCAGTGTGTTTTTGGCGTTTAATGAAATCCTGTGAATTTCTTTAATTCACTTGCTGAGCATTCATTTGAGGCATCCCTCTGTTTGGTCTTGGGGGCCCACCACGACCTAGAAAATATAAAAAGGCACTTGAATTAGGCACGAAGTCAGGGTATTTAAAAAAAATAATCCTAAAAGCACTGATCTAAACTTGTAAGAATTTCCAATTTTTATTTTGGCTCCATATGGTTCTAAAAGCTCCTTTGAATCAAAACTCAACACCATGTAGCCTGTCTTTACAGTTTTCAGCTTTATCCCAAGACTTTTTTTCCCCAGAACTACAAAGTTACACTCCAAATAAAAACAGGGGGTAAAAAAAGAAAAAAAAAAAAAAAATCACATCATGAAGATACAAACATAAGATTAAGATCAAAAGTTTTGCAGCAATATAAGGAGTAATTGGTTTAGTGTATTTTAAATATAAGCACCATGAACTAACTAATCATGTTTTAATGAAGGAGTAAAAGAATGGGAGTTAAGAGACTGCCTGTAGCTCACACTCTCTGTATATAAGAATTGGAGGTCACTTGGGGAATCCCTCTCACATTTGCCTGCAGATGCCTGACAATGAAACTCAAGACATTTCTTTGCTATAGTTGTGCTTCCTAAAATAGGCTCCCAGTTTCCCCACAGCCTAATTTTATGCTGAATTTCAGGCCACAGTTCCACACTATAGTGCTGTCAGTACCCAGTCAAGGACAGAACTCTTCAAAACCAAACTACCACACAGAACTGTGGTTTCAGGGGCAGTGCAATTTACAGCTTTGAGCTGCCCTCACTGACAAGGCTTTGGTGAGAACTCAAGATTCTCATGGAAATGCCTGTATTGACACAGAAGAGTCTCATCACCAAAAATCTACTAAAAAAAAAAAAACCCAAATGTGGAAATAGTGTTGAAAATAAAAATTTTAAGTTCAACTACAGTCTCATTGTCTGTTTTCTCACATTAACACCTGGCAAACACTCTTACGAAGCTACAAGACTAAAAGCAACAGTTCTGTAAGATCATGGAACAGATGAACATGGAGGTGAGTTTTGTATTCTCAGATCAAAAGACCTCCACAACAGATGCAGTAGCACATCTTTTAGTGCTACAGAGTAGCACACAATTTTGAAGGCTGACAGCCATCTCAGGCCCTACGTCTGCTTTATAAACATCTTACCTGCAAACTACCAACACACCTGCTAAGCAGATCTTAAGTCATGATAAACTCCACCAAAAAAAAAAATAATCTCCCTTTCCTAAGGCTTTCATTAATACAAGGGAACTAAAAAGTTCTGTAACATTTAAAGTATCAAAAGCAATTGTTTCAACTTCTTTTCAAAGAATTCCTCATTCAATGGCCAACTAAACTTCCACCACAAGTTCAAAGGATCACAGTATAATTCAAGTCTGCAGGGACCCCAAGAGGTCCTCGAAGTTCAACCTCTACTCAAAAGCAGGGTCAACTATGAGGTCAGAGGAAAGTAAGTTTACTCTTCAATTGTGACCTGCTGAATAAGGAGTAAGGTGGCTCTTTAAATCCAAAACTCTAGAAGGTGGATCAAAAAAAAAAAAAAAAAAAAGTCGATTCAGCCCAAATCAATTATTCACTACTCAGGAATTACCTCTAGGAGCTCCCCGAGGTCCACTTTGTCCAGAGCCACGTTTGAAATTCTGTTGATATCCATCCTGAAGCAAAGAAATTAAGAGAGTTATGACATAAAACCTGGGCATTTTGTTATATTTCAGGAAGGCATTAATTACCAGTAAAATAAGGTGTATATATGCCAGTATGTATTATCAATGTATACTGCTAAAACTCACGTGACTTCAACATACACCATTTTGTTAAATTAATCTTAGAAAAATCTTACAAAACCTTACTCCTATTGGTACCCAGTAGGTATAATAAAACATACAATGATAAATTGTCTCTCCAGTTACTGGACATGTTGCTCAATATAAGTAAGAAATGTAAATAGATGCATTTAGCATACAAATCTTTTAAACTACACAGAGGTGCAACAGATTAATTTGCTAAAGAGCCAGTCAATAAATGAAGCCACATTTTAACAGCAGGATCAAAATCTGTGATCTCATTTTTTTATACTTGTTTAGGGATATGCACAGCGAGACATTTTCCAGTCAGTCTAAACTTTGAGCAAATTGAGCATAATTCCCTCAGAAAAACAAAAGTCTGCACAAACCTCAGAGTAACACATCAGCATTGCAGAAGAACAAGCAGTCCCAAACAAGTTTGAAAATTTAATTTCAATGGACTGACATTCTCCTTTCTTTCTCAAAGCTGTGAAAATAACTATGTTTAAGGAAGAGTTCTTTATGACTCGCCCAACTTTGCTCTAGTTACTAGACTAATTTCTTTATAGATCAATCAGCCAAAAAGAACAATTTATTATACTCAGTCATTTAATAGCCCAACTTTGCTCTAGTTACTAGACTAATTCCTTTATAGATCAATCAGCCAAAAAGAACACATTTCCCAATTATACTCAGCCATTTAATGTTCTGCTATTTCCAAGTATCTGGTTACTACCTGAACCTTCTGTCTTCATTAACAATAAAAAAAGTTATCAGAAAAGTTTGCCCTAATAGATTTATTCAAGTGCTTTTGTTGACAGGTACTTTTTTTTCTTCTATTTCTAGACTGTCACAACAGAGGGGTGACTTACCCGCTGGTAGTTTGAATAATCCCGAGGAGCATTAAATTGGGGCTGCGTGTAACCACTGTTTGGAGTGTTGGAAAAGGAAGGACGGTAGCCATCGTATCCTCCTAAGGAAGAAGGTACATGTCTTTCACTTGGAAATGATAACCTATTACTTTATGATACCATGTAAGTCAAGCAAATGTTTGCAACATCAATGCTAATATTACTACAAGAAACAAGAATGAAGACCTAAAAAGAACTGAAGAGGGCACAGCAATTCACTGCATTTCTCTAGTAATTTGAAGCTTGATTTACAGAACATCCAACCCAGAGCTAAACATAACACTAGGATCTGAATGGAAAGCTAAGACCTGCAAGGCCACAAGAGCCAACTCAAGCAAGAAGCTGACCCTCCTGAGCGCTGGGAACCATGTCAAAGGCCAGCTCCTGTCCCAAGGGTCTAACACCTGGAATCCAGATCAGTTTTAAGCAGACAAGCAGTGACCGCGGTGTTCCCTGCTGCCATCGACCTAAAAAGAACTGAAGAGGGCACAGCAATTCACTGCATTTCTCTAGTAACTTGAAGCTTGATTTACCTAACATCCAACCCAGAGCTAAACATAATACTAGGATCTGAATGGAAAGCTAAGACCTGCAAGGCCACAAGAGCCAACTCAAGCAAGAAGCTGACCCTCCTGAGCGCTGGGAACCATGTCAAAGGCCAGCTCCTGTCCCAAGGGTCTAACACCTGGAATCCAGATCAGTTTTAAGCAGACAAGTAGTGACCGCAGCGTTCCCTGCTGCAATGAGTTGTATTTTAGTTATACAGGTTTCTCCTCCACTCTCCACCCACACAAAAAGAAGAGAGGATGGCAAAAGCACACAGTACATTATCCGTTAGTTTAATGCAGAACACCTGGCAAGGAAACAGTCTCTCCCCTATTCTAACATATAAGTCTTCGTAACATTGATAGCTACGTACATGATCCATCCTATTCCCAATGTGATTAAACACAGAATGCCTTAAAAAACACTGCTTCTACCATGACTGGAAATAAAAAAAACATTTTTGAAATACCAATTGGCATCCAAATCCCTCACTTGATGGCTGTGAAATTCTATTGGGTATTTCTGCTTTTGCTTACACTTGCAATACAGGAAGCCTAACAAAACATCTAAAACTGAAGTTGCTTAAGTTAGCTAAACTAACGGAACTTTTACTACAAATTTTTACATCTTACAGAGTTTTATACCGCTGCAGTATAAAACCAACAGCAGGTCAGCTTAACACTTGGTATCTTAAGATGGTGTTTCCAGAAAGAAGTCAGTAAAAGTCTAATGAGAGCGTTTAATAAAGCTTTTTACCTCTAAATCCATTTGCCGGTCCCCTGTAACCATTCATTAAGCCACGAGCCCCACGTGATCCCCCACGAGACACTCCTCGACTGTTGTAATAAGGCTGACTGTTCCGTGGAAATCCAGTATTCTGCTGAGGAGGTTGCTGGTGATTACCCGCAACTTGATGGGTCTGGTCCGGGGAACCATGGTAAGTACCAACCACTGTATTGAGAGCAGGGAGAAAAAATGAATTATAAAAGTCAGCTCTTCTTTATTTATGTTCTCATATATACCCTCTACAAACTCAACATTCAAAGCTTTGAATTCCCATTGGATGCATCAATAAATGTTCACCCATTCAAAGAAAAATAATCTGCAGATTTAAGTAGAAAAGTACAGTAGTCAGGTATCTCACAATACTAGAACAACCCAGAAATGGTGCAAGCTCAGCAACAGGTATTGCTGATACAGGTACAATTCTCCTGTGCTACTTCAAATCCTTTAAAAATCTGCAACACACGCTCTGGAAGAAGCAGAATGAGTAAGTTAACCCACTTCCGTAACTTCCTCCTCTCTGAACTGGCAGAGAACCACCAAGAAATCTTTGCTTTCACCAGATCTTCTCCATTAAGTGTTGCTGTGCTAGCATGAGATCGATGGGAACACTTTAACAGAGCTGCTGCTTTGACTGTATGGGCTGGAGGATCCTTTTATACAGGACGTGTAAATCAAAGGCAAGAGCAGAGCACACAGCTTGAGACTACCTGCATCTTTGCAGAAAGGTACACCACAACAGCTTCAATTCACAGGGATTGGCAGGAATGAAGTGGATTACAAATATAATTTGAAGGCCATAGGCTCATTAAGATTAATAAAAGATGGAATTGTGTATGTAAGAGCAAAACAGCTTTAAAATTTAGTCTGAGAACAAAGGCTGAAGCAAGGTATCACTAAGAAATTTTCTGTGGGAAAGCCCCTCAGGAAGATTTCTCCATCTTCCATCAGGGAGCGTAACTTCATGTCTACTATGGAATACATCCTCCCTTCTCCTCAATTCTCTATTGAGAATTAAAAAGGGGGATGAAAACCTGCAGTGGGAAAGCCCCTCAGGAAGATTTCTCCATCATCCATCAGGGAGCATAACTTCACGTCTACTACACTCAGCCACAGAGCACTACGGAATACATCCTCCCTTCTCCTCAACTTCTCATTGATTCTTTTGAAAAAAAGGACCAGTAGCCTCGCAGAGAAAAGAGAGGAGTGAGAATATGCAAGAGAAACAGCCCTGCAGACACCACGGTCAGTGCAGGAGGAGAAGGAGGTGCTGCAGGCACTGGAGCTGAGATTCCCCTGCAGGGTGGAATTCCCCTGGAGCAGGAATTCCCCTGCTGTCCCCCTGCTGCCCAAGGACCAGTGGCCTTGTGGAGAGAGAAGCCCACGCTGGAGCACGTTTACTTCCAGGACTTGTGACCCCATGGGAGATCCACGCTGGAGCAGTCCGTTCCTGAAGGACTGCATCCCATGGGAAGGGCCCACACTTCAGCAGTTATGAAGAACTACAGCCTGTGGAAGGACTCACACTGCAGAAGTTCGTGGAGGACTGTCTCCCATGGAAGGGACTCCACGCTGGAGCAGTCCGTTCCTGAAGGACTGCATCCCATGGAAAGGGCCCACACTTCAGCAGTTCATGAAGAACTGTAGCCTGCAGAAGTTCGTGGAGGACTGTCTCCCATGGAAGGGACTCCACGCTGGAGCAGAAGAAGAATGTGAGGAGGAAGGAGCAGCAGAAACGTGTAATGAACTGATCGCAACCCCCATTCCCCATCTCCCTGCTGCTGCTGCATTTGAGAACACGTGACATGCTTCACTATATATCTAGGACTTCACAGTCCAATCATCTGCTCTACTGAAGCTATTGCCATTTTAGTTTCTGCTAAAATAAGTTTACCTGTCTGGAGTTGTTCTTGCTGAAGATCTGATTGTTCTACTTGGTGAGGTTGATTGGAGAAACTCTGGTTGTAACTGGCCTGGTACTGGTTTTGCTGCTTAAGGGTTTCTGGCTCATTAACAGGAGGAACGGGTGCATTCATGTTGAATACCTATAATGTCAGAAAAGTAGTTCTCTGGTCCAATTTATTTTTTACAATTCCTCATTGCATTACGTAAAGAAGTATGCAAGTCTGAGAAATGTGAATAACCAAAGACTTTTTTTACATAATCATAACTGATTCCACCATTTGCGTAACAACATAAGGAATGACTTCCAAAATAAAAGGCTTTGATATTAATTTACTACTTACTGTTTGCATGGATTGGAATGGAGCTGCATTAACATTGATTCCACTGCTATGCAAAGGTTTGCTAGATCCAGCCTGGAACACCTGCGGCTGGGATGCGGTGGGAAGCGATGAAGATGATGGGGTCTGGTCAGTGACAGAATTCAGTGACATTGAAGCCTAATAATTAAAAAAAAAAAACACCAAAGTTTTAGCAGCTTTTGAATACTATCAAAAATTTAACTTAAAAACTTCACTTTTTTTAAAAAAAAAAGTGACAATGCCTCAGGTTCACCTCAACAAATGAGTATTTTCTACTGCAGCTGAACGGCCACATTCACCATGGCATAATGGGAGATGAAAAACCTAGCAGTCTTCTCCCTCATTAACTTGAAACACAAAGGGGGAAAAAAACCTACATTTCCTAACCCAACACCACTGATGCTGATCTGCTGATGTTGGCATGTTACTTTTAACTAAATGGACAAACTATTAAGCTAAAATTCTTGCTACGACGGACTTACTGGTCACAAACAGGCTCAAAATCTTGAAATTAAACAGAACTGAAGTGGCCCTATCAACAGGTAACTAAAAATGACAAAATTCTGTTTACAAAGAAACACAGAACTAACACTTGATCACACCTACAAGCAGAGTCCTTCCCACCCCTGTGAAATCTGACTTGCCTGAATCTGGTCAATTGATTCTTTCTGTGGCCGTTGCTCTGTTGTGTGAGAAGGCTGATACATGGGTTGGGAGGCTGAATATCCCTCACTTGTAGAAGAAACCAAGGGAACCTGACAAAATAAACCCCAAAGCCCCCAAAAGTCAGCTGATGCTCACACACAGATTTAGAAAAAGTATCACAAAACTCTGGAATGAATGGAACTCTCTAGTAAAAGTATGGATTTCCAGAAAATTTTGACAACCCTTAAAAATTAAGGAATTTTTAAACAAGTTCTGTGGATATTTCCCAATCACCTGGACACATATTTGCTTTTACTGGAAAACATCCTCCTCCTCATTTCCTTATAAAACCTCAACTACCATTACAACAAAACTGGGGAAAGACAGAGAGAAAAAGAAATATAGAGAAGTTTAAATGAGCAAACTCCAAGCTCATACAGAAATTAAGAAGCACTGGTTTTCAATGGACTGAATTTGCTCATTTTACAGCCCCTACTTCCCTACAGAGTCCATGGAAAACTCTGGCCAACAAAGCAGAGGGCTTTGCATTTGAAGCTAGTGGGGACGTTAAGAGGCAACTGGTAACAACTGATGGGTGTGTTCACATCACACCGTTGAACATTAAAAAGGAAAGAGGTAAGTTTAGCTACTGCTTGCAAGATCCCCAAGGGAATCATTGGCAGCGGTAAGGAAAGTATGAAAAAAAAATCCACTGAAGTCATAGACATCATTAACAGTAAAGTAAAAGCTAGTGCTCAGCCAACTCTGACAAAAAAATTATTCTACACCTACAAAACAACAAAACTGCTGAGAGTACCAGCACTTCAGCAGGTACATAAAAAGGAAACTCAAGAAAAAGAACCACATTCATGTTTATACAAACAAGTGACTTAAAATTTGCGGATCTAATCTGGACAAGATAAAGCAAGCAATTTATACTACCATCACTCAGATCAAACACCTAGAGGGATCAGACTCATTACTTGAGATCAGTAGAGTCCTTCAGAGATTACACAATTAATAAAATGCTTAATTAAAAAAATCAGGAAGTTCTTTAATCACTAGACAATTCAGTAAGAAATTGCTGAATTGGCACAAAAAACCTGGCACATCCTAATGAAAAGGTGAATACACCATTTACACACTGCAGAAGAACATTGAAGAGATCCTACTTAAACAGGAATTTCAGGAAAGTTCAACTGAAAACAGCATTCCAAACAAAGTCCTTCCTCTGAATCATGAAAAACCCCACTTAAAATTCACCACCATCACACAGAAACTAAGAACTGCCCAGAAGTCCACACTGGGCCATTACAATGAGCAGTGCAAAGTCCAACTGCTTCCGGGCTCGTGCCCTTCAGTTTAAGAGGCCTCTAATTAGTAATGCAATTTCCTCAATAAGTCGTACTTCAACCTTGAACCCAACAGTTACCAAACAGGGTAATATCTGATAAGACTCCATTACAGAAAATATGCCATATCTGCATAGCATAAAAACTATATATAGTAATGCTTAAGCTATAACAGACATAACAGATTTCCCAAAATGAGAGCTGCAGCTTTTTCTTTGAGTTTTTCATACAGTTAGGAATGAAGTCTTATTATAACATCAAACCTAAAATAATTTAAAATACAATTTACTAAATATGTTACCTGTGTAGCTTCTGGTTGCACAGGAACTTGATTGGGCTGGGCAAGTCTTGACTCAGCATGAACTGAAGGAAAATAAATTCACTTATTACATGGTACAATCAAACAGTTGCCAGAAGAGCATTACCATCTTATCCATTTGTTACCTGAGAGCTCGTCATCATAAAGATGATTATGCCTTTGGCATGGCAAAGCTACACTCAAAATACCAATTACTATTACCATGCAAGGTATGTTTTTTTCTAGTTGTCTAAAATAATCCAGCAATTTCCCAAAGGCTCAGCAAAACTCTATTTTCTTTGTTTATTAAAGTTTAAAATGTTCCACACTTCCAAGCAACATGTAGAAGCCACTGAGAATCTGAAGTCTACAAATAGGATGCTTCAAAAGTACAATCACGTTTGTGAGAAAAACACACTTTAACATCATTTGTGATGGCCTCTTTACTACACAGCAGTAACTGAAGCATTTCTAATAGATGATTTGCAGACTTCCCCAATATTTATGTTTAGGATTTACCATTACAAACCTGGAGGGCAAACCATTTGTGGCATGTCCAAATTCTGTGCTGGATTCATGGGCTGTGCAGATACAATAGCAGGATCCAGTGTTTGGTTCTCAAACTCCAGCATAGAGTCCTGAGAAAAAATAAAAACAATATGATCAAATCCAATTTACTGTGTTTTAAAAGTATTAACGTTCAGAGTACAGATATCATCAGGTTACAATAAAGGAAGCTCAGTCCACAGTTACACAATTGCTGGGTTTACATACGTTTTAAATCAATGCAGGTAATAAAAATTCCAAAATGTATTTATTACAATAAAAATTCAGTCCGTGCATACAAATTACAGCTCATCTGACAAAAAGATAACTGGAGGGAGATTTCAGTAGCCTGATAGAATAGGCGGTAATCTACTCTTTATTCTTCATCCTAAATTAGCAATTTGTAGGAAGAAACAAAAAAAGGAACCTAAGAAGTGCATTCCTCATTTGTTACCAAGGTGTCTTCTTTTTGGTAGGAAGAGGAGAGGCTTTTTCTGATGTATTCTGTTATCTCTCAATGCATTCCTAGTTGGTTCTAACTTAAAGAAAGCCTTCCAGAAGCACCTCTAAAGTACTCTCTCCACTAGTAGAAGTTTTTCATAACACAAAATTTAGAACTAGCTTATAGAAGAGGTATTTTACCTCTGGTCTCACTTCAGCAGAATACACACCATGGCACCCTGTGCTGCACCGCTTTCTGCCTTCTCAGTGGATTTAGTACAAACAAGGAAAAGCTAAATAACACTCTCATTGTACTTTGACAGCACACAGGTTTGAGGGCTTTGGATGAGATCTTGCTACACAGCACTATATATTGTTTGCAAGACCATTGTATTTTTCAAATAAACTACAGCAGGCTCTTTAAATCATGACTAAAAACTAAGAAAACTAGAAACTTTGCTTCTTTGATTGCAGCTTCACAGTACCACGATGGGTTCATCATACCTGCATGAAGTTATAGGGGCCCTGCATCTGTGCCATAAGGTCCTGTACTCGCTGCCTTCTAACAAGAGGATCTGCTTGAGCCACGGTAGTGAGCGTGTGAGGTTCAGGAACCGGAGGAGACGTAGCTTGTGTCTGTTGCTGCAGTGAGTTTACAACCTAACGAGAAAAAAAGCAACCGACTGAAGTTTCAGCTTAAGATAACACTGCACAGAAGTGACTCAGTAGTTCTTGAAATTTATAGCTATTGCCTCATTCGTTATAGTCGTAACTACTATAATGTTCTTGAAGAAAAATACTACATCCTCCAAGTCATGCCAGTACTGGTGGCCAGCTACTGACCTGAGCACTTGATGAAAGAGTCCAGAGACTGTGCTCTATTTGCTTTCCATCTACTCTATTCCCTGTTAAGACCAGCACTAACAAAAAAAAATCTGTTCAATATTAAAGGGTTTTTTTTAGAGTAGGATTTGAGACAACAATCTATCAACATTTGGAAATCTAAAGTTAGGGAAAATAAGTTTCAGAAATACACATGCTTGGAGAACAATTCTTTTCTTATACCTTTTTTGGTAACATAAGCGGAGTCAGAATTTTTTGGTCTATCTTAAGACTTCAGAAATCTTAAGTTTTCATAGCCAGGTCGAGGCCCAAGTTCTCGAGTGTAATCCCAGCTAATTGATTTATGGTCTCAGAGAACAGCAGGCAGCACTGCATGAAGGGACGATTGCAGAGAGCACCGTGGGGGGACACCAGAAGCAGAAGCACAACTTAGAGCGGGCAAAAAAGCTCCCATTTACTAGACATATTCCAATACGGTGCACATAAACAAAGGTACAAACAGCAACATGCTTTCAAATACCACCTTATCAACGACAGCAGAGCAACCAGGAAAGCTGAACATGAGCATCAAGTAACAACCATCACCAAACGTCTTGAAAACAGATGGTTACAAGGACAATTGACCTGCATAAAGTAGCACTTTCACATTCCTAACCGGTTTTGCTCTTTAGGCAACTCCCGTACCACAGGAATGCCATTTTCAATTTGCATTCATGTCAACAACTGTCCTTTAAAAAAAGAGGATCACTGTCAGTAAGTTGTCTCTTGCTTCTCTATTCCCATGAGCTTTTCATCATTAATAATCTTCCAGATAAACAGATAAGCCTTAAACTTACAGTTGCACAGGACAGAAATTAGTTATGAATTATTATTATTATAAATTATCATTAATAATCTTCCAGATAAACAGATAAGCCTTAAACTTACAGTTGCATAGGATAGAAATCAGTTATGAATTATTATTATAAATTATCGCACCTCAAAGTTCAAAATATTTATGTAAAATATTTGGTTTCTTAGAACTGCAGAGCAGATTTCTGTACAGCAGTCACAAAAAGTGACAAAACAGTCCTAGCTTAGACCAGTTCTGTAGTAGTGTCTTAACTTCAAACCTGAACTCCCTCTTTCCACCCTCAAAGCCTGTAATTTTTTTAGTAAACTTCTCAAAGAAACCTACAGCATCTCCCAGGATGCCTACTCCTTGCTCAGATATACAAACACCATTTGTATGTGACATTCTGCAAACTCATTTTTAGTAAACTTCTCAAAGAAACCTACAGTATCTCCCAGGATGCCTACTCCCTGCTCAGATATACAAACATCATTTGTATGTGACATTCTGCAAACTCAAACTCCAATGACTCTTTCCTTGACCAAATCCCTAGCCACATGTAGTAGAAAATAAAATAAAATAAAAATATCTCTAAACTAAACTAAAAAATTACTACAACCTACATTCCTCAAGATCCAAATCTCCCAGCAGGAGAAAGCCAAGGGGAAGCAATGTAACAATTCCCATGCTTCCCACACTGGGAAACAACCACAACCGCTCTGCTGTATTACCCAGTCCCCAGACTCCAAATTATGGACTCTTTCCAAATTAAGAATAAACCCCTGTGAGCGGAAAAAACACCTTTTTGAACATGTTATTCGGCACATGTATATAGACCTCTTGCACATTACAAAGCTTTAAAATGGAAGTAAAGGGAAAAAAAGGAAGCCAGATGACTAGGTGAAACTTGAACGGTAAAGCCAGTGGCTACTCATCTCCTCCACAACTATTACCAAAAATATTCTCAGTTATCAGAGTACTATCACCCAACTTGGGAAGTCCAAGTCATTCATAACAATTCAGTATCACCAAGACAAAACAAGTTGATGGAATAATTAAGAATACAGAACGGGGACAAAATTTTATCAAATGTTTTACTTTTTCACAAATAGTACAGTACTAACTTCAGATGGTGTTTAACATTTTATATTGTCTCTGTCAAGCCTCTTTTTTTAACATCAAAGGAACTGTTTAGAGCCTATTCCTTTAGTCTTATTGTCACTACCAGGTACTTTGACCTATTACAATCATAGTAGGATGAAACTACAAAAAAAATATATTAGAGTTTTGCATGCTGACTTTCCAATGAACAGGCTCTGGTTCTACAATTAAGAGCTTTCTAACAGCCTGCTGCATGAAAAAGGTGTAGAGAATAATTAAATGTAAGGATCATTAGTCAAAAAGCAAATGATTACCCCATCATAGATCTCCCATTCATCTCAGGGGACAGCAGCAAGGTGAAACTTTTTTCTGCAGAATAGCAGAAATTGCACACTCCCCCCTCCTGCCACCCTGCCCCTCCACCTTCTCAGCAGGCAGAGCTGCTCAGACACAGTCAGAGAACAACAGGGTTGAGGCAGCCAAGGGGCAAAGGAAGAGGAAAGAAGTAGTAAAAACAGGAGTTTAGTGAAACCACAAACCAACCAGAATGAACCTGTATTCTGGCAGGCACAGAACCGTTTCCAGCTCTACAAAAAAAATATACGCACATCCATCCAACCAAAGTTCCATAATCTAAGACACAGAACTTTCTATAGAAGCAGCTTCAGCTACTTATTACAAATAAAGCAGTTAAAATAAAATCAAACAAACAAACCTCAACAACAAGCAGCCCCCAAAACAACAAGAAAACACCCCACAAACAACCCCCCCCCTCTATTACCGCTACAAGACATCTTCACCAAAATTAAAACACCATACAATCGAAACGCAAATACATTTCTGAGAATTCACAAGCAAATTCTTCAGTTTAAAACTTATGGAAGGCCCATCCAGGAATGTCATTGTGAGACACCGTCACTTCTCAAACTATAAACATACCACAAGAATCTTGAATGTATCACATCTGCTCAATGGTTACTGGAAAACAGGCCAGTTTGTGACAGCCTTCCTCTTCATAAACAATTACAGAAATCTACTACATAAATATTCTCTTTCACAATACTACCAGCTGCCAAAAGTTAACAGCTCTCATTCAGAGCTCCCACTATACTAATGCCACAACTACCTCAAGCTGAAGAGCACTGAGGCTCTATACGATACCTATCATCTTCCCTAAGGATAACTCAGTTGCATTCCCAAGAGAAAAGCAGTTTCAGTGCCAGCAAGATGTCATTTCAGAGACAGTTATTCCCAATTTCCCCTTTTTGCGTTAAATCTGAGAAAATAAGGGTCTTAATTATGAAGAAGCAGTCTTCCAATTGCTTATTTGCACATACTCCAAGAAACTGGCGGACAAAGGCAAACTGAAGTATTTATCATTTGTGTTGTTCTGTGAAAACAAAGCTGAGATAATGCAGATTTAGCTGACTAGTAAAGACACGTGGAAAACAAGGAGTTTCTGAAATCAGTCTGATACAAAACTACAACCTGAATCCTTTTACCATATTAGTGCATATTACTATTATTATTCTCACGGAGTAGCATCTGAGTTTCCAGCTGTGCAATACAGAGTCTTTCAGTTTCAGGGCAGAGGGAAGCGGAACAGGCTTCAATTCTCATGTCTTCTTCCATATTACTTACATTAAAAACGACAGAGAACTAAACCTCTAGGCTACTCTGGACAATTGGTATAAACACAGATTTAATTTGGGTGTATTTCAAGATAGACTGAAGCCATTCAAGCATTAACCTTAAAATGCATCAAGCATGACTTCAATCTGCGTGGTTTTGGAGGGTTTCTTAGGTTTAAGAGATTTCTTAAATCACATTTAATAGCAATGATATTTTAAGGTTTAAGGGAATGGAATACTATGACCAGATACTACCACAATCATTCGTGTACACATGGCAAAGTTGCTTAGTTAGGTATAGGAGCTTCATATCCATCTTAAGTGTTATTACATCTCTTAGTGGTCTTCAACACTGTAAAACAGGAATTTCAACCAGACTGAATGTAAAAATTAGGCAAATTAGACAGTAGTATCAAAATGGCTCCTCTCTTTTTCACCACCTGAATACATGATGAACACTTCCTCCACTCCTACACTTAAAAGCATGGATGAGTCACATGATGAACACTTCCTCCACTCCTACACTTTAAAAGCAAGGAAGAGTCGAAAAAATTGACCATCTGTAATTTGTTGCTACAAAAGTCTAAAGTGAGTGAAAAATTAAGTCTCCAGCACCTGAAAGATGCTGCTCATACCTGTTCCTAACAGATGGGACACAACCCAATTTCCAATATATCAAACATTTGAATGACTCCGTGTGACTTGTCCTTTCCAGTACGTGCAGAACACAAATTCTAGCATAATAAAATGGACTTGTACATAGAGCCTCAAATCTGAACTACCAAACTGGGATTGGACCCCAATAGCAATAGACCAGAAACATCACAAGTGAACAACCACTCCATGGCAAAGTAGTAACAAGTTAAACACTTGAACTATAGCTCTTTAAAGCAGAGACATACAGGCAGGCACATTTTAACATCAAATTACGTGCATATTCAATCTGGAGTAGATGTTAGTTGAGATACTAATTTTCAGCTCCCTCTCCATGGAACCACGCAATGACACGCACAACTATGCCATGCTGCCAGCAGCTGGGTAGATAAACTTAAGTTCTACATTTGCAGCAATGTTCTCTTAAAAAAAAAATAAAAAGCCTAAAAGCCTTTACAAAAAAAAGTCTCTTTCAGCCTAAGACTTAAGTCCCGTTTTCCCAAGCAAGCCACTACTGAACAAAGCAAGTTCTCCACAAACTCAGCCAGACTGCATAGCTTCTATTTTAGGTACTCCTGAGCTAAATATATAATTGAAGACTGAGTAGTGAGTCCAAGCCTACTTAAATATATGTATTTTTGTATATATTAGGGGAGAAGGGATGCAATACTAAAACCTATGAGTTGTGAGTCAGCGGAAACAGGGATTGCAATTTTACCTGCAGTACACAAGATCTTACCTCAACCGTTTCAACTGTCCACTCATCTACCTGTTCCTTCTCACTACTGCTGAACTGAGTCTCTGCCATGAATTGTCTGTTTACATACTAAAATAAAAATAAGAAAGGGTATGAAAGTAAAAGTAAGTGGCATTAAAGGTATACAAAATGACAATCTTTCCAGTGAATAATACCTCAGTTGATTCAACTTCAGCTGGTTCAGTAAATTCTTCCGCTGGATCAGGTTCTGGAAGAAAAATGTATTATTTATGTGAAAAAATAAAGCAAACCAAACCTCGTGTTACAGACCTAGAAGACAGAAGGTTAGATGAGAAAATCCCCCCCCCCCCAAAAAAAAAGTAGAGTTTTGAATTGTGATTAATTTGTGATAAATTGAGTATTTATTTAAAGAAGTGTGACAGACTACTACTACACAGGAAGTACAGTTAAGTATAAGAATTAATGGACACACTTCTACTCCTGAGTGACATGAATAACTAATATTAGAAGTTTGCTACGTGTTAAGGAATGAGTCGCCTTGTCAGACATCTTCAAGGGGATGGGATTTTGATTAGATCTGAAACTAGAGCCTCAATATTGCTGACTTGTACAGTTAAATAGCTGCTGGGTTCAGAAACAAACCTATCGTTATGAGGCAGATAAAGAAACTTGTGTCTCAGAACGAGGACAATAACAACAGGACACTAACAGAGAATTAAGCAGTAACAAGGATTTTCAGAGTTTTGAAGTAAAATTAAAAAAAAAAAAAGAAACCAAACACATTAAATCTTTGCTATGAAAAGATATGTTTCGTTATCCCAAATTTCAATTTCTCCACAAAATATTCTAAAGGGAACTCAAAAGATTCAACACGAATCTCTTCTTCAAGTCTGGTACCATGTTCACAAGTTTTAAGTATATAAACATACATTTTACTTCAAAAACTCTTTCCTTTTAACAAAGGGTTACATCAATGGAACCACTGAAAAACAGAAAAGCCTCAGGCAACCAGATCTTTAATCACTTTAGTACTACAGACAAACAAGATTTTGTTTATAAATCATAATGAGAAGTTCTACAGGGAAAACAAAATAGGAAAAAGGCTATTTTCGTTTGCCTAGACTTGCTTCTAAATAATGTCATTGTTGGCCTGGGTTCTTATTTCAGCAAGTCACATATTTGACAGAGAAATGCTGAAAGATGTGCTCAAAACCAAGTACTACTAAGGGACTTTGTTCTCCTTCATTCAGCTGATGCTCCACAGTTAGAACAGTAAGTCTTTCCTTGCACTGACCGAAGACATTTATGACAGGATTACGAAAGGATTACGGTCCCTCCAAAGTAGCTGGCAAGAGTCAGCCTTAGAGAACTCTTCTGGAACACAGCTCTGTTTCTCCTTCCCCATGGGTCAGGACAGGGAACTGCCAGAGAAGGTACAGCAGAAGACTACAAAGAGGATGAGATGAGGGGCCTGGAGCATCTCTCTAATGAGGAAAGGCTGAGGGGCGTAGGTCTTTTTAGTCTGGAGAACAGAAGACTGAGGGGGGATTTGATCAACACCTATAAATACTGAAAGGGTCGGTGTCAGGAGGATGGGACCAGTCTTTTTTCAGTGGTGATAGGACAAGAGGAAATGAGCACAAACTTGAACAGAAGTTCCACCTGAACACAAGGAGGAACTTTTTTCCTTTGAGGGTGGCAGAGCCCTGGCAGAGGCTGCCCAGAGAGGTGGTGGAGTCTCCTTCTCTGGAGACATTCAAAACCTGCCTGGACACGTTCCTGTGCAACCTGCTCTAGGAGGACCTGCTCTGGCAGGGGGTTGGACTTGATGATTTCCAGAGGTCCCTTCTGACCCCTTATCATTCTGTGATTCTGTGACAGGGCTGAACAACTGCCCCTATACATGGTACCTGGCCAGATTTATAGCCAATTATCAAGAAATGACATTTTTATTCAAAACACCTGTACACCTCAAGAATTCAGAGACAGGTGATTTTTGCGTTTAAAACTGCATTTGGAATTATTCTGACGAATCCAAAGAGACAAGACAGTACAGCACAAATATGTCAGTCATGCAGGATCTCCATATTCTTACCAGCTTCTGCTACAGTGTCTTCTACTGCAGGTGCGGGTGCTGCCTCTTCTTCCTCACATAGTCCATTCTGATGGTTGTGGGTGCTATCAAAGTAACTAGTTTGAAGAATACGTTCAACAATCTCCTTTAGCGCTTTATCTGGGAAAATGTAAGAAGTAAAAAGATTAACAGAAATTCAATCCTAATAGTATTTTCCTTCCTTCCCAAAGATCCCACATAAATGTTATTACCCTTTTGCTGGGAAGATGTTGCTGGGCCAAGCTAGTCCATGGATACTACTGTTACAGAATTTCTTCTTACTAGGTAATATTAAATAAATCAATAATCAACTTACGTACAGAAATATCTGACGGGCAAGGAGAATCTTAAGAGTATGTAATAACCTTCAGAAGGTTTGTGAAACACTTTAAAGTGAAGCAAAGTTTATGAATTTAATTGCCGTGCTTTTATTCCTGCTATTTCAAAAATGTCTGGTTGCTTAGTTTTCATTTTGGAAAGTTTTACAAACTCACTGAAGTTTCAACTGTACCCGATTTATTTGTAACTTCCTAATAAAAAAAAAACCCTTTACTGTAAGTCAATTTCTTACAAAACAACTGTCACACAAACACATTTACACAAGTAATTCAAGAAGGTTCTTCCCCTGAGGTGAAGTGGCTCAGAACAGCCTTTGTAAGTGAAACAAGCACAAGCTTGCAGTCCTTGCCTCGGATCAATCCTGTGGTGTCTTAACCCAAACCAAATCAGCCGTTGGCAAGGCAGCATTTCTGACTGTCTTGGCCAACACAAACAAAACCAGACTCAGAATGGAAGATTCACAATGCACCTCTGGCCAGTGACGTTCCCTGTATGAATCAATACATACACATAAGCAAAGAAATACACTAACATTTATCCTGATGATAAGACAAAGCAAACCAGCAACGACTGTCAATGATGGCAGTAAAAGCTCATCCCAGGATCCAGACACAATACCCAGCACAGCTTCACTCAGTAAGAGAATGACTAGGCCCCCAGTGAAGGACAGAGCTCCCTCCTGGAAACAATCCTCATACCTTCTCCTTCCTCCACCTCTTCAAAAAAGCCTGAGGCACTTAACTTTGGGCTCTCACCAATATCTAACATCACAACCATTTCAGACCTGAGTTCTTTCAGGACAAACACTGTGAAAATTAACATTTCTGCAAGAAAGCAGTCTATTTGCATGATTACACCATGATTTACCAAGCTAATCAATCAAAATAGGGCAAAACCAGAAAGCTCTTTGCAGGAGACAAGAAGGGCAGAATATCACACTGAATATGACCTAGTATATACATGGCCTTACTATTGACAAAGCTCCTTGTTCACAAACGTGTTTCCAGAAAAAAAAAGAACTGCTGCTAAGCACCACTAGTGGCAGAATACTGCTGAAACCGCAGGAACGGCCTAAGCTAAAAATACTGAGTAATGCTGCATCAGTAAATAAAATACACCACACAGTAGGCTCACACTTCAGGAAGTTCTTCTGTTACAGTCCAGCTAAGGTCTGAAAAAAAAGTACCTGCTCTAAAAACTCAGGAAAATAATTAACTGCCAAAGTTCTCCGAGATCAAACACTGGATTTTAGTTCAAGCAAATTCAGAGCGCTATCTCTTAACACAGAGACTATACTTACAGGTTGTTCCACAAACTGGTTTTTCCTTCCCTTCCAGTAAGTCCCACAGGTGAACAGATGCTTGCTCATACTGCTCACTCAACCTTAAAAAAAATAATTAGTAAGGGTTAATTTCTTACTAAGTCTTTAAATTGCCACAGGACAAATATATCCTTAACTAACTGATAATTACAAAGAAAAGGACTTTACCAGAAGCCTACCTCATGTTCATGTCCCGTTCAGGGTAAACTAGCTTGTAAAATTCATCCAGCATTGTCAGTTCCTCCTCTGTCAGTACTGGAACTCCATTTGAGCCTTGTTTCAAGTCGTTGCGCACTTCGTCATCACCCAACTTGTCCAAAATAAACTGCAGCTCTAGTACAGTCTTTAAACGTTTCTGCTCAGCTTCTTCTCGCATCAGTTGCTCCCTGCGAGCTGTCTTTTTTATTGTTTTCTGGATCTGTTTAAAATGAGAAGAAATTTTAGATTCTGTAGTGAACTCGGGGACAAAAAAATATGTTTGAAGTGTCTTTTATTGATGAGATGGATGTTGGTGTTGAACTGCCACTTATCAATTTAATATTATAGCAGAATAATCTGTGAGATTTGAAGAATAAGCAGAGTCAAAACCCTGCAAAGTAAGACAAACTTTAACATCAATGCCACAAACCTTGGATCATATCAGATCTTGATCACATTCTTACTCTAAGTCTGTACTTCATGATTTACAAGCAGTTCTGTAACTGCAGTTACCATGTGTAAAGGCTCAGACATGAATGTGTCATTTCTAGCAGGCCCAGCTTGCTGTTATCTGCTTTCTTTATTAATTGTTCTGTAAACTCTAAGTGACATTAATCTAGAGGAAAGTGGCAAAAATGTACAAAATTAACTACCTTTTAGACAAACCTTGTGGCTATTTACAACTTCTGGTTTCCTAAACTCAAGGAGAACTTACAGCAATTAGAAAAGGTACAGAGAAGAGTAATCCAAATGATTAAGGGGACAGAGCAGTTGCCTTATGAGCAGAATCTAAGACTTGGGTTCTTCAATTTGGAGGAGTAAGGGTGATCCAGCTTTTTCATAAAGGCCAGCAGATACCATGAACAGAGCAGTTATTCACCATATCCCGTGGTAGTAGGAGGCGTTCATTGAAACTACTAGGAGATCAGCTTAAAAACAGATAACCAAAAGAAAAGTGCTCTTGTTTCTTACACACCCTGGGAAGGAACTCACAGAATGTTTTGCCATGAAAGGCTGGCAAGATAGACACTATCAGCAAGTTCAAAAAAAGATTTCAATAAATTCTTGGACTATAGCTCCATGGACACTAAAGGGAATGGGAAAACATCTACTCTTTAACATCCTCAGTCTGAGGATCCCAGATGCTGGAATGGATGACAGATAATCATCAGCCTTGTGCTCTACCTAGAGCCTTCTACAACTGCTGTCGTAATACTGGTCTGAACGCATCACTAGACCAAACCTACAGGATGCTTCTTCCATTCTTATTTTTAATCCAAGCATCTAGCATTCAAAATTCAGCTTGCTCACTTTATAACTATACAGCTCTTTAATCTTTCTTTTCAGAAAAATTTAACTCATGACAGGAACTTTCTCCATCTGAAGCATATTTTTTTTAAAATCAAAGACCTATCTTAACATCAACTGTATATACAGTATATAACATCAACTGTAATACTTAAAAGGGAGGGTGTCAAGAGGATGGGGCCAGGCTTTTTTCAGTGGTGCCCAGTGACAGGACAAGAGGAAATGGGCACAAACTTGAACAGAAGTTCCACCTGAACACAAGGAGGAACTTCTTTCACTGCGAGGGTGGCAGAGCCCTGGAAGAGGCTGCCCAGAGAGGTGGTGGAGTCTCCTTCTCTGGAGACATTCAAAACCCACCTGGACACGTTCCTGTGCAACCTGCTCTGGGTGGCCCTGCTCTGGCAGGGGGTTGGACTAGCTGATCTCCAGAGGTCCCTTCCAACCCCATAGCATTCTCTGATTCTGTATGAGAACTAACCCAACCCCATAGCATTCTGTGATTCTGTATGAGAACTAATTCCAATCAAGATAAAACGCTACCGAGTTTGAAAGCAGAGCACCAATTTATCACTCCTGGATTCACTCAATTCTTTTGGCAGTCAGCTGACTAGGGAAATATTTCAGGAAAGTTCTTCATTACTAAGATTCCATAAGCAGAGATGGAACCCTGATGCAAGAAAAGCAAAGGCACGGTTTGGCTTAGAGACCTAGAAACTAACATCAAACGTAGAAAGCAGTTTATAATGCGAGGATGCTGATGCCCTTCAAATTATCACATAGTCTGTTCACAAACTTAATACGCTCATTAGACCAGTCTGCTGCACTAACATCCACCACACAATGAATTCTACCAGTGTTGCTGCTCTCTCCAAACTCATTAATTCTAACTCTACTACTGCATTTACCATCTTCCAGCCCTGGAGAACGGGTTACGCTTTCAGCTTGCCCAGAATTAATTCTTCCTTGCAATGATACTGCAGAGGTCTAAAGTGCATCTTTTTGTTTGCAGCCCTTGGCACAAGAAATAAAGCAAAGCTGTTTATATAACTGGAACTGTCTAATCAGGTTTTAGAACTCCTTCTTGACCACACTGTTATTTTAAATCCTTGATAAAACACCAACCCAAAAGATTACCTGTTTTACTAGTATTCAGCTAACATATCCTTGATGAAAATAATATTAATCTTGTCCCATCCTGCAGTTGCAGACTGTATTTGCAATTAACAAGACAGAATCTTGAAAAAGGAACTGCAATGCTTTCAGTTGCTGAGATTTGATATCCTATGCTAATACAAAGAAACAAAAACCCTCAGCCCCTTGCCAAAGAGAGGAGACGGCCTGTGTAATCTGTTTTCTTTTTAAAAAATTGTTACTATTGGCATTTTAAGTGGCTGATTATAATGTCGCATGACAGGCCTGTTCTGCAATCACTGTTTTTAACAGCTATGCTTTATCAGAAAGTTACATTATTTTTGTTCCCATATATTTACATAGTCCGTCAGAAAAATATTTTAAGAGAGAGTCTTCAGAAAACCTGACACAAACTAATACACAGAGTAAAAGGAAACAGTAAAACATACAAGAAATCACAAGCATTTCATCTCTGTAAATGAGGTGACTACTGCATCTCCTATTAGTGAAAAAGAGTTTAAAGCCTCAGTGTTTGGTATTGCAGCTGATGGCCCACATTGCACCACTTGCTCTTTACTTACATCTTGGCTTAGAGCCATAAAACTCCTCTGCAGTTCTTTAGCAAATTCCAAATTATTTGTCACTTCCTGGTATTTTGACACCGCATCCTTAAAAAAAAAAAGAACACAAAAGTAAATCACCACAAATAGAATACGTACTTCCAACAAAAAAAATTCCCACATTTTCAGTTCCTAAGTGAGACACAGCATCCTGGAATGAGGCTGCCTGCAACAATGTTAAGTCAAATTTTGATTTTCACTGGCTAAAATGTTGAAAAGACTTGTGTATGTCTTTAGGACCTTTAGTTTCTTAAATAAATACGCTACAGCACATTCATATATAGGTAAGTGAGACACAGCATCCTGGAATGAGGCTGCCTGCAACAATGTTAAGTCAAATTTTGATTTTCACTGGCTAAAATGTTGAAAAGACTTGTGTATGTCTTTAGGACCTTTAGTTTCTGCTACAGCACATCCATATATAGTCTCACATGCATGACATAGTATTTTAATATTTTAGCCAGTTTCTGGGGAAAAATGGAGAAGAGTGATCTGGCACCTCAAAACTGCTTAAGAGATAGATGTTTGAGAATTAATGCACTGTTACCTTGAGTCAGAGGCAAAAATCAAAACTCTACGCAGACCGCAACATTCCCTTCTCCAGAAATCTGTATTATTTGCTATTTTCTTAAATCTAATATTCTGATTTGCACTAAAGCAATCCAAACTCCTTAACCCAACTTTGCAGTGCTAAGAAATTACAGAATCAGCTCAGAGGGGGGGGGGAAGAAAAAAAACAAAAAACAACACAGCTGAGACAGAAATCTGTATTATTTGCTATTTTCTTAAATCTAATATTCTGATTTGCACTAAAGCAATCCAAACTCCTTAACCCAACTTTGCAGTGCTGAGAAATTACAGAGTCAGCTTAGAGGCGGAAAAAACCCCAAAAAACAACACAGCTGAGACGTTTACACTCCTGCTGTGACAAAATCAATAACGGGTATGTTCTTGGTAAGAACAATTAAGCCAGAGAGAAGGTAAGGTCCTGCTTTCTTTGAAAAGCAAGGAACATGAAATGTATTTGCTTTTTTAAATTTAAGTATTTCCATTTGTAATATAGCTAAGATACTTATACATATACCCATACTACATATTACACATACACATTAGGTGATTTACAATATTAATCATTCTTAGCTGATTTGTAGAAGCAGAATACATAAGTGAAAATAACAAACGCTTTCAGTATTTCTCCAGCCAAAAAAGATTGTATCTTTATGAAGTGTGGTAGTCAGGCTGTGGTCTTCATGAAACTTAATTCATGAGCTTCCCTCCTCAATATGAGACATTAGTTTCTTCCTTGCTCATCAAATAGAAAACTTCTCATGGTTTATTTTCAAAATACGCCATTAAAAACTAAAAATATACAGATCAGTGATATTTCAGTTTTCGGTTGCACAGAACAACCAAAGCAAAGCCTAAACAGATGAGAAGACCACATGGACCAAGGGAAGCAGCTAATTCTTTTAATTGTGAACAGCTGCAATAGTTGCAGTGTACATTTTCTTTTCCTTCACTCTCTTCAATGTTCTAAATCATCATCAAAATATTGTTGATTACTGAGCATCTGGTAATCTCTCCAAGTATCAATATGCATGTTTGCATCATACAACTGAATTTAAATTGATACTTGCTTTACATTTGCTACAACTGGAAAACTGCTGTTGAGTCAAGTGCTTCAATAACGTACTTTAAGAACCAGCCCCAACAAGGAGACAAGCAGAATCCATTCAGTAAGTCCAGCTTATCTAGAGCATCATATCTGCTGCACTGATAGCTGTGACATACATGTGGATTTAGCTTATTTTCAGAGCCCTTGAGAACTAGGTCTAAGCTACATCTCTAACTAGATGGCACAATGTTTACAAGCTGCCAAGTGACTAAGCTCCTGAAGTTCTCCCTGGGCACGCTTTCTGCAAAGAAAAGGATGACGTCCAGAGAACCTCAAAGGTATCCTATTTAGCTCTTTCAACAGTCCTAGGTCATAACACGTGCCAGTTTTCACCACAGCTTATTTACAACCTAACCTCAACAAATATAAAGCATTCGTCTACCCATTCCTTCAGTTTCTGATTAACAGAAAAATTGAGATGTTCTAGGCAACAAAATAAAACCTGAGGCTAAGTCAGAGCTCAGAAAAACCTAGTTTTTAACAAGGGGAAAGAGGAAGTGAAATTCATCCCTTCCTTCCCCAAAAAGGTCACAAAACAATTTAATAGATCTGGTTAGTAATTTTTTTTTTCTTTTACCAGTTGATCTTGATTCAGACGTTCTCCTTTGTTCATTCGTTCCTGGTAATCATCAAGTTTGCTCTGAAAAGAAAGAAAAACGCTATTACAAGGAGCCAAAATCAGGTTACTGCTATTTTCTACTTGTGCTAACAAAATTAGGTACTGTAATATTACAGTCAACACAGAGTGTAACACATTACACAAGCATGCAACTGTTGTGTAGAAATAGCACCCAAGAAAATTTGTCTTCTGGGTTAGAAAAATGTAAATACTTCCCCCCGAGAGACAAATATTTTAACGTTATTTGGCTATCGCAATACATCTTCACAACTAGTCTTAATTTCTGAGAAAATGCAGATTTCTCCTAGTGGGGAGAGGGCTCTCAATGCACATTTCAGTCAGTTCAAACAATAGAGAGATGAACTCATTTTGAATCAGAGCTTATTTCTTCTGTATCACTACAATACCAAAAACATGACTGCAAAAAAACACTGTCAATGCTAATAAGATTCAGAACTGCAATTCTTTGTACTTGCATCAGTTAAGATAGTTTTAAAGAATTTAAAACAGTTTCTAATCCTTTATGCAAGAATGCCCACCAACACAATTCATATTAATAGCTCTAAAATATTTTTGTTCAAGAGCATTAAGATTTCTTTTTCATGGAGAGAAACTGAAAAAGGAATCATTAGGTTAATTTGCAGCAGGAACGGTTCTCTAATCTGCTTAAATACAAAACTCTACAAAACACTAACATTAGCCAAAAGCAGGTAAAACTTATACATGCCAGAAGTGACAAAGAACCTACAGGTTAAGTAGAAAGTCTAGAAGAATAACATAACTATTAAGCTCTAAGCTTTCAGCATTTATTTATTACCACACATGCTTGTATTTTTTATGAAATTTGCCTTGGCCTTATTAAAAAAAGCCATTAAAATGAACCCTTAAGAATTATCTTCCCAATCTAGCATAACAACAAGAATAAAGCAAACAGAAACACTTCATTTTGAATGTAAAATAATTCAAGCCCTGATGCAACCACTGATTCAGAGTTTATAGTTGCCACAGAACGACAGGGGGTTTTGGTTGTGATGGTTTTGGGGTTTTTTTACTATTTTGTTTCAGGACATTTCAGTTAAAATATTTTACTGATATTTCTCTAGCTTATTCAACTTCTATGTTCCATCTCAGACCTTTTGGAAAGATCACAGTCTATGAACCAGTTTAACAAGAAAGCTCTTCTTACAAAGTATTTGATGCCCAGCATCACTTACTGGAACACGTAACCACCCTTAGGGTGGTCTTTTTGATGTCTCCTAGCACCAACAGTTTATTTCTTTGGAAAACCTACAGGTTAGATTTAACACCTAACTAGTTCATATTTCAGTGTATCAGAGCTAGTAATGGCCTAGGGAATTATATGCTGGCGACAGACACAAGCAGAGTAATAGTTGGCAAATGCAGCAGCCACACAGCTGGTAATACATCAAAAAAATACTCCTGAAAAGTATTTGGCATATTGGAAACCTACCACGACCGGAAATGAGGTCATTTTTCTCCTCTACATACTGGTTTTAGAATAGACAATGACAAGTTTGGACAATCACAAACATAGTTTTCATGATTTAAGAGACAGTAGCTGAGCTGTGAGATCTAAAAAGGAGGGTAAAGAGCCCACTGTGAAGCCAGCCAGGTTAACTGAAGCCTTCACTGCTTAATGTAGCTTAATCCTACAACGAAGTGGCTTTGCAGACAAAGAAATTTTCAGAAGTTCCTGCTTGCTCAAGCCACTTACTCCCATGCTGCAGATTACAATTCCCTTGGTCACACTGATGCAATTGTTTGGGAGGCCGCGCAGTAAATAGCCTGCTAATATGAGCCAGTTTAAACAGTGCCTACAAACATGCATTTAAAAAAAACCCCACCAATTTGTGTGATGCTGTTTCCAGCACAAACCCATAAACAGTAACAATAGTAAAACAGGATAGAACACCAAATTCTAGGAGAACACTATTTAGATCAACTCTGTTGAAGTAAACATATATTGCAAAATTATGCTGCAAAACACTCACATAATCCATTTTGGTGGCTAAGGGCATAAGGGAGGGAAGAGACAAAAATACCCTAAATAACTACAACTGTTTCTGCATAGTTCTTGCATGCAGCTTTCCTTCAGCATGGCTGGTATCCTCAGATTAAGCATATTGCAATAATATATTTTAACGGTGAATAAGTTTTTCTTAAATGGTCAGATATTCTTAGGTCTAATGTAAATGCTTTGTTCATTTTTATTCAGCAATTTAGCAACTAAAAACCAAAGGGTAATACATTTATTTCTAAAATACTTCTATTCTAAAAATTACTTCTGCTCACTTTTTCTTCCTTAAAAACATTCGTATCAGAAAGGTAAAAGCCAAAGAAGGAAAAGCCTTTCAGCTGCAATGCAGAGGACAAGCAGATGTGCATTTAGTTACACGTTATCACAAAGATTCCAAATGCCAAGCAAGTATTTTTCTATCATCCCAAAGACACCGTAAAATCCAAATGCTGCATTACACAAAAATATTAAGGAAGCCAAATGCTTTGTTTTCAATCTGTACCATCAACTAAAAACAATCTAAGAGCAGCATTAGTGCTGTAAAAAAACTGCAGTAAAATTCCTGCTTAGCAACCTACTGCAGTGTCTGCAAGAAGTAAAGATCTTCTTAATTTTACCCCCCCTTACCCAACTTCACCCTCACTCATCACGGATATACATCTTGAAGCATAAAAGCCAGGCCAGCAGAAAAAAAAAAAACCTCCAATAATCAAGTGGCAAAGTGAGCACAGAAATTGTCTATTAAACAGCTCGTGAGTCAGCAGACCCCAGCTCTGCAGAGAACAAGCCACGGGCTTCATTTCTTTTTCCACCAAGATACCTGAAGTATTTTGGAGTTCCCTGGGAGAAAAGCACTAAACACAGGCTACTGGGGAGGGGGGGAGAGGAACAGGGCGACGGTGGTGGTGTTCATTGCTTAAATATGCCCTAGATTTCATTTTGATAAGAATTCAAAATTGAATTACTTTATGGTAACAGATTCCTTCCCCTCACACTCGAGTTCTCATTACCTTCTCTGAATTGCTTCAAAAATGTCATCCCAAAGTGGAAAAAAATAAATGCAGTTACATGACACTAGCTTCAAAAACAATGCTGGTTTTAAAATGCCTGACACTCAGCTGTGCTGTTACAGTCATTTACAGTGCTGGGCTATAAAGTGGATCACTGGAATGATCTGATTAAAAATAACCCTTAAAAAAGGGGGCCAGGAGCAGGAGGGAGGTGCTATATTTAACCAGATAATTTCAATGGTATGTTTTATACCAGTTACAGTGGCACAAGTGTATATGACAAGCTGCAAGGTGGAAGGGGAGAAGGTAACCTCTTCAAGCAGCTCAAGTAAACATTTTGTAATGCACATTTCACTACAAGTAAAGATGAAAGAGACTATTTCAAGTCTGTATTATGAGATCTCTCAAAAAAAAAAGTTGGCTTTTTTTTTAAACAGCATTAAGCAATTAAGATAATCCAAAATTTAAAACAGCCGCATTATACACTTCACCCTGAAGCAAAAGAAAAACCAAGCTAGAAAACAGAAGTTTAACAACCTGGTTTACATTTGTACATTGTAATTTATCCACCTTCCACCATCACCTCCACACTCATTCATCAGTTTAACTTCTCAACAAAGACTGCCCAGAAATTACTAAGAAAAAAAAAAATATTACAAAAAACATATAACCAGTCTTCCCATTTCCTCAGAAAAAACAGGCAGGAAAAAAACCCAAAAAACCAAAAAGGTAAAGCACTTAAACTGTAACAGGAATGAAACACGGAAGTTCAGAACCTCTCAAAAAACCTCACAGTTCTCACATTCGCTCTCTGGGTGCACTTTCTCTCCTATCTGCACAGCTAAGAAGTCCCAAGAAACTGTTTCAGTCCTGAATTATAACCAAGAAGATGTAATGAAGAATTTACACCAATACTCCATAAGACAAAACACTTACAGGTCTTTTGTTTAAACTGAATTATTTTTTTTTAAATAACAGTTGTATTTAATAACTGTTATTTTTTAAATAACAGTTGTAAATATTCTTGTGGTTTTTTTCCCCAAGAAGTCTGCTAAGTTTGACGGTTTAGAAAAAAATCTCTTTATTGGTTTTTATGCAAGTGATAAAGATGTACCAGTTCTGAGAGTGCAGTCTCAAAGGGACTGATGACAAAGGGATATTCTCCTGCTGCCCCCATGCCAGCAGGGACAGCCATATGGCCTGGCTGGCAGCTGGGCAGGAGCCTGAGCCCACTGAACACACAGCGACAGGGACACACAAGGGACCCTCTCCTTCCCAAAGAAACACAGAACTGTGTGCAACCTTCAAAATGTAAACCTTTTAAAACTCCAGTGAGTTGACTACAGAGAAAAAAAAAAACCTGCTTCTTCCATAACCTGAAACTAAGTTAAGCCACAGATGAGTGGAACTCCTAGAAGTTTTGGTGGCTGTGTTTGTATGTTCTCTTCCCAAATCACCATGCACTATTTCCTATGGAAACCCTATGAACCTACAGGTAAGTTCAGTACACTGAGAAGAGACCGAGATTTTCTTCTACACATCATTTATGTCCAAAATGAGTTAATTTTTCAACAGCAAGTGAATTCTACATAAACTGGGTTCACCCAACACATTCTGTGGACCTTTTTCTTCTGAAAGAACAGAAAAAGCATCAACAAAGCATCAGAGCAACATTTGAAAAAACGTAAATAACTAGAAGATCTTTCACAGCTTGTAAGAGTCATCATGTATCCAGTTAACAGAACTTCCTTGAAAAATAATCCCTGTACTACATAAAACAGTTATAAACAAAACAGAGCAAGCTGAAACCAGAAACTACCAAACACCAAATAATTTCACAGATAAACCTGCCTGGTTTTTAAGATACAAAACTTGGTTACCCAAAACTGCTATCAAAAGAGTTTTCAAAGAAAGATCTGGGCTTTCAGTACATAGGTTCAAATTAATTTCACAATGTCTTAGTTTCAAAAATCACATTTAATCTCCAAAGATAAATTAGAAACCAAGCTTCAGAAGGAGAGCTTCTAGAGAGACACTCACAAGCCTTGAACATCCAAGCAGCCCAAATAATGGCGCAAAAGCACTTAAAAGCACAGCTACTGATGGGCAACTTGAAGCACAGCCTTCCCTGCTATCATTAGCTGCACCTACCAGAACAGAAAGCTGATCTCAGCTTTTGCTATAGGTTGGTAACTGTCTCCTATGAGAAATTCAACATTTTAGTCAACCAAGTCAGATTAACCTGACACTCCTGTTCCAGTAAAAATTCTTGTACACTAATGACAGAGGCATTTTTTAAGTATTTATTTTTCAACCTAGTCAGGATTATGCTTATTCAGAAATTCAGAGATGGGCTGAGAAAGCAACAGCATTTAAAGTTACCAGTTACAGTTAAAACATACCATCTTTTTAACTAACACCAAGCTCAGGTGATGTCAAGTAGTTTATGTTAACATGCTTACTTCATGTTTAGTTATCCAAGAATAAATCACCTTTTGGATCACCTGCCCATACATCAAACCATGTGTTAGCAAATGAAAGATTTTGTCCCTCTTACAGAACATTTTGTTTTAACAACTGTTTTTCCACAGTTCATGCTGTATTACACAAGTTGAAAGCAAAAATAGCTTTCTCAGTCATCATTGTATCAAGAAATGAATTTGATCTCCATCAAATTGAAATGTTCTTCTCTCTGAAAAACAAGAAGCAGAAGGGGCAGGGAGGAGAAAATGCAGGTCTTTACTGAAGTATTTTCTCCACAGGAACCTGGAGAGTTAGTAGGATTCTAACCTCAGATGCCTAACAGAAACCTAGAGGAGCTCATGTAACTTTTAAATGAAGCTTGTCAACATATACTCAAGTCTGTCTGAAGGTCTTGCAGAGAAAATACCCCTTCAATTACCCCCTCCCACGCACACGCAAATATCTAGTCATCTAAGAACAGAGGAAGAGAACAGGAGAGCATTCCTATCATTTCCAAATACAAAGAGATGAAGAGAACACAGACATTTTCAGGCCATGCTTTCACATATGTTTATGAACAGCAATTCAATTTATCCTAATCCCTTCTTAACAAAAACTATACTCATTCTTTCAAATAATGAGGTCACTTTCAGGAAGATAAAATGAAAGCATAATTAACAATCTAGTACTTCTAGTCTATATAGAAACATTCAAAATAGTATAGAACTAAATTATAAATATTTTTATTTGAAAATGTGTACTGTATTTTGATGGTCACATCATTTTATCCTCAGAGTTCAGAAAGAAGCATGACACTAAATAATTAACTTCAAAATTTCCAATTTCTTCATCAAGAATGACCTTTCCTCAACTAAGATCTGCACATACCATTTAAAACCCAAGATGGTACCTCTTTATGGAGCAATTACTTTTCATTCTCCAGAAGCATGTGTCTAAGTCAATAATATTTTTGTATTTGTTCTCAAATACAAAGCTCTCAAAATCATCTCTACTGCCCTTTGTTGTCAGCTGCTGACAAAGAAAGGATTAAATGTTCTGCTAAGCAGAAGTTCTCAGTGAAATTTACTGGATTTTTCACTCACTCCTGTCTGTGCAGTATCCAGTACCATTATTAATTTGTGTACTTCAGTAAACTTATCAAGTTATAAAATAAAAATACTGATACCCATGTGTACAGTAAGCTTTGTTTCCAGGACCCTAAGCATGCAATGTTCTCTTGATTAGAGAATGCAGATTAACTAAAGAACTGTTGATACCCCCGCCAAGGTAGAGCCTCAAGCCCACAAATTCTGCTTTCACACACCAAGAACAATATATCATGACTTCTATAGAACTTACATGAGAATCCTACTTTAGCAAGTTTCAGAACTTCTTCAGCCCATTAAGAAGTTTTGAACTTTAATTTATCTGTGTGAGAACACACCCAGCTTGTCAAGACCTAGCCTTTGTCTTTTCTTAAGCCCACACTGCCTAGCACTGAGTACCCCCCAAAAATATACTCTAATTTTAATGGAATATCTCTCAACAGAAGCCATTTCCAGAAAAAAAAAAAAAAAAAGCACTTTGTTCCCTGTATTCACTTGCCCTGACATCAGATACAAAAAGCTGTGGCAGCAGCCATGGATACAAACAAAAAAACAACCCCAAAACTTAGGGCCTTCTTGAGACCAGCATCACTAATTTTCACTCTCTCCTGCCAGAGTAACAGCCTCCCACGCATCCTTCTAACTTAAGGTTCTATGAAAGTCGACCAAAAGTCCATTCAAATAGAATGGAATGGCCAAGCCAAGTGTAAATTAGGTGTAAATTATTTATTTTAATAGGTAAATAAAAACGCTACTAGAAAGGAAAGCTGACCTGCACACTAACAGGAGCGTGCTCATCCTCTTTATTACTTCAAAGTACGCAATAGATCAGTTAATTCTAGTATTTATAATATAGATTTTAAATGTCAGACAAATATTTTTAGGGGAATTTTGTGTATGTTAGATACAACCATCATTTGAAAGCATCCTACTTTAATGAAGCAACTAGAAATGAACACAAAGATCTGCATTCTTTCTCAAGCTGATGACCAGCGTTTTTGTGTGTGCAGTCGTATGTATTGATGACAAGTTTCAGACAGACATTTTGTCCTATCTATACATGACAGTATTCAGACAAGGATCAAGAAAAGGTCCTCCAATTATAAAACTTATTTAAAAAGTTCCTGCCTTGCTGCCTTCTGTCCTTTTGTTTTTAAAAACCAGGAAAACCCAACACCCATTTTTTTGAAGTGGGAAACTAGGCATTGCCTATATTGCCAGGCAACGCACTGCTTGTTTTATTTGCAACTCACCTGTGCAGACTAATTTACTGCTGATAGTCCCACCTCCTGCAAATATAGAATACTAAACTAGACTACTATGATCTGAAGTGGTAGTTTAAAAAACGAAGAGCAATTGTGCTTATTTACTTCCAAGAACAGATTTAGAGCTTCAACGCAGCCATAACATTAATTTTTAGTATTCCCTAATTTTAGCTTAGTGTTTTGAAGCAAGTCTTTAGGCTACACGTTAGTATTTTTTTTCTGATGGACACCTCATGCTCTGCAGGTTGGAAAGCCCTCTGAGACTTATTTAATCCAGCAACACCGAGCACGGGGTGGGTGCCACATAAACCATAAGCGACCACAAACACCCTTTTTTTTCCCCCCTCTTCTGTCACAACTCGAACCGTCCACGGACCACGGGATTTAGCAGCTTGCTACTTCTAAAAATAACACATTAAAGGCCGCTTCCAGCTGACCTAAGGCTCCCAAAGAGGGGAAGTGAGCTTAAGGCGATGAGAAAAAAAAAAAAAAAAAAAAAAAAAAAAGGAGAGATGAGAAAGCCCTGGGTGGGGTGGCCGGCGGCCCCCGGCTTTGTGCGGGCTGCTGGCACAATGCAGTTCCGCCGGAGAGGCTGGGGCTGCCTCCGCCGCCGCCATGTTAGCTCCCGCCTCCATGTGCACGGGGCTCTGAGGGGAGCCCGCCGCCCCACAGCCTCTGCCCCCCGCCTCAGCTCACCCCTCCGGGGGCGGGGAAGGGGGAACGATCCCGCAATCGGGTTGTTGGAAGGGGGGGAAGGCAGGGAAATGGAGGTGCCGTTTCCCCGCGGCGAGGGGAGAGCGGGGCTGGGCAAGGCCTCGCTGAGGGAAACAAAAGGCGGAAGGAGGAGGGGGGGGAGAGGGAGCCGCGCCGCTGAGGGGGTCTCGCAGGGAGCCTGGAGGGGGCCGTGGGGCTGAACCGGGGGGGCAGACACGACCCCTCCGGCCTCTGTCCTCCACCCCTGCTGCTGAGGGAGGGAGCGGGGCGGCCGGCCGGCTCCCGGGGCGGAGGGAGAAGGCGGCCAACAAAAGGGGTCGGGGGACCCCCAAAAGGGGAAGGGAAAAAGGCCGGGACGGAGGCGCTCGCCCTTCTGGAACCTTCCAGCGGGCGGCCCCTGGGGGCGACGGCGGGAACAACCCGCGCAAGGCCGCAGGCTCCTTCGCCCAGGGAGCAGGAGGGCACGGCCGAGGGGACCGGCCGTCTGGCCGGCACAAGGAAGAGGAAGGAAAATAAGATGGGGGCGGTTCAACGTCCTTTCAGGCGACCCTACACCGGGGGCCAAGGCTGGCCAGAAAGCGGGGGCCTCCCGGGGTGAGGAGGGTGGGCGACCCGAGGGGCCCGGAGCCCACCCTCGGGGCTGGGAGGGGAGGAGGGGCCCGGTCACCCCGCGTCCGGCGGGGAGAGGAGAGCGCACCTTTTTCTTCTCCAGGTTGCGCAGCTTTTTGTCGATCACGCCCAGGATCTGCTTCATGGCCTCGGTTTGCACCGAGGTGATGCTGCCGCCCGATGCCTGCGGGGCGGCCGCCGCTGCCGCCGCCGGGGCTGTCTCGCCGCCCGGGCCCGCTTTCCCGCTGCTGCTGCTCGCCATAGTGCTGTTGGTAGCCGAGGGCATCTCTGTGCGAGACGGGAGGGAGAGAGAAAGAAAGAGAGAGAGAGACAGGGAGGAGAGAGCGAGGGCGCGTTACGGGGGAACGGGCCGCCGGAGGGGACACGCGGGAGGGCGGGCGGGCGGGCGCGCGC
>NW_015090901.1:1639265-1685385 GCF_001431845.1 Calidris pugnax | reverse complement strand
TGGCCCGGGGGAACCGGGAGGAGGGGCAGGGGGGGGAGGAACTTAGCGCTGCCGCTGTAGGAATGGCCGCCTCAGCCGAATACCGGCCCCGCCGCCCGCGCTGCGCCCGCTACCGCCGCGCTGCTGAGGGGAGAGAGCGGCGGCGCGCACGCCCAGCGCGTAAGGCGAGGCGGGCGCGGGAGCGAGCGGCGCGGGGTCCTGGCCGCTAGCGGGTGTCCGCGGAGAACGCCTGAGCCCACCCCCGCGACGCGCTGTGGGCTCCTCTCGGGCGGGTCTTTCAGGCGTTGCGCGGAGTGCCTTAGCGCCAGACACAATAGGCGGGCGGGGCAGGCCGTCTCAGGACCCCGCCCGCTGCCGGCGGCGAGGCGGTACCGTGGGGCCTGGGGCTTCGCGTCGGGCCGGGACCCACCGTGGGGCCGGCCCTCCCTGCCCTGCCGCCCATCGTGCTCGGTTGTGCGGCCCATGAAACAACCGGTGGCGTCGGGCTGGTTGCGGTTACCCCTGAGGAGTGTGGCGCCGCCGAGCCCTGCCTCGATGAGGCGATGGGGCTGGGGCTGGCGGGGGGCGAGTCGCCCCGGAGCCGGGCCCATCGTACCCCTCACGCCAGAAGCGGGACTCCAAAATACGGGTTTTGCCTTTTCATGCCTTGAAGGCATGTCCCTAAAACTGGGAGGTTTCTGGAGAGGTGACGTGCCATGGGTGTAATTGGGCCTTAATAGCTGCATTTCAGCTGCTGGAAACAGTTGCCTCATCTGTCTTTTATGTTGCAATTTGCGTTAGAGGTACCTGCATCTCTCTAAATACAGTCCTTGAATACCAGACAACGTATTTGAGTTTAGTTTTACACAGTTCTGTGACCCAAAGCTGCATCGTGTATGGCTAGTACTTGCTCAACTTCTATGCTGACGACAAATAATACAAATTTAAATAAATTGTACTGAAATAACATGAGATTTTCTGTGTAGTAAAGGAAAATTTTGAGTGCCTTCTTGGGTACAGCTTGAAAATGAAATGTCACTGCCTTCAGTGGGCTGGAGAGCTAAATAACACTGGAAAGGTTTTGGTATTTATTCAGTTGTCTTTCTGGAATTAATGAATGGAATACTTTTGGAATATAAGGCCCTGGAAATTCAATTCCCTGTAGCTGCAAATTGGAGATGGATTTTTTTGTTGTAATACCAGTTTAGGATTATATTTGTACCATTGTTTTTCAAAGCTGTAGTTTTCTTGGATCTGTGTAATCACGATCCACACAATTACATGAACACAAGGAAAAGTGCCGTTTCTCCACCACCAGAAGAGAAATGTCTCATCACCAAATGATCTTCCTCACCAAATCCCTGCACACAATCGTGCAGTCCTTGCCCTTGGTTCCGTTCTGATTCTTGCTTCTCAGGAGTTAATTCAAGTTGAAAATCCAGCAAGAAACTATGTTCTTTGACCTCATGCTGTAGAACATAACTTTGAATGGTTAGATTTTTTTTTTTCTTCATTCCATCTGTAAATATTGCTTCCTGTGCTTCTATTGTTCATGTTTTCCTGCATTTTCTGTAGCAGCTCAATGCATTGTCACTTTATATTAGACTATTTGCTTTCCAAATCCCCTCTTTTTGCAGAACAGGTTATAAGACAAATTCAATAAATCACCCAACCCAGTTATTTCAGTTGAATAAGTGAAGTATAAAAGAAATATCTTCAAATATTGAAAGTCAGTTTCTTTTCACTCTTCACCACGAATTTTTTTTTAAATATATTTACAGTATTTCATTTTTATCCATTTACTTCTCGAAGCCTCTTACACAGGGGTAAGAGGCTCTCTTTTCCTGAGTCACATACAGTTTCTTCATGAAAATGTGAAGCACATTGAGGCTTTTTGACCACAAAATAGAATGCTTTAAAATAATGTGATATTGTTCCATTCATTCCTATTAATTTCTCCTTTTCCTTACATTGCTGTTGCAATTCTGCATAAGCTTTGGGCACTGAAAAAGTTTTTCAGCCAAGTCATAGGATCCTAATGTAGTTTGTACTTCAAACCGGTATTGCTGAGGAACTAAAAAAAAAAAGTTTGCAATAAAAGAGAAATCACAGCTGATGGGAGACTTGGTGGCAATAAATTAAGAATACACGTTGGACCAGAATAAAGCTCTGATCTCGACATTTATTCTTCATTGGGACAGCATAACACAAAATAGCAAATGATCTCAAAAAAAAAAAATAGTTAAAAATGCTGCTCCTGAGTACAGTCATTACTTGAGATTACATGAGCAATAATTATGTGACAATTACTGCATCAAAGCTCTTCATAATTACACGGGATGCCGTTTTGGTTAGCCAAAGGTGGGATCGATACTATTGCTAACTTTACATGCTAAAGCATAAGTAACTATAAGCAAAGCATTAAGTACTTATTTTACACTCGGACTGCAAAAGGAGGACTTTCATATTACACTTTAAAAAAAAAAAAGACTTGTTAATTTATCCTTACTAAATTAAGAGATTCTTACTATAACACGGCAACTTTGTGCCAAATATATCTGTCACTGTTGTGTTATAGCATAATTCACTGTGGTGCTCTGATGCGTCGGCTCCGTACCAGATCTCCAGACCTTTCCACAGTCTCTTGGAGCATCTCAGGAACAGCTGATGGACGTGTGGTTCCCTGGTCTGCACCAACTTGAGAAGTAAAACTTCCACGCTTCCGAAATTCACTCAAAAATAACTTTCACACCAACAAACTGTTCTGCGTAGTTGATCTTAGCTCTTAAAATACCTCTTAATACTTAACGTGCTCATAAACTTAGGCAGATCACGTTATCACATGTTCATCTACCTTTTTCATACCATTCCTTAACCAGTGACCACAAATCTGTTGTGCTTCTGTGCCAACAATAATGATCATCAACGCCTGACAGGGGAAACCCTACATAAGAGTTCCCCACCCTCAAAGAAGAGTTGAGACCTCATCCTCTTTACTTTAAGGAAGCCTTGAACCACTTCTGATACGTGACTAAGCTTCATCCTGGCAACCTCTGGCATGACAAACGTAATTAGCACGTGGGCTCCAACCTTTAAATTTCTGAGAGATAAGTGCCCCCTTATTTACCACATGTGGTATGATTTCCCTGGAAATCTGGATTCGGGTCTCTCCACCTTTGATTCCTTTGATGTTAGGTAGCTGGTTGAAATCACACTTCCGCATAATTATGGTGCAGAGCAAATCTTCTTTGTAGGGAGCTGGTTTGTATTTCATGTTTGTGAGCTGTGTAAATGAAGGTCAGCTCTGGAGTTGCTGACTTTGAACTCACGTTTGTTTGGTCACTATAGAAAGGCAAGAGAGGAGAGAAAGTCCTCCCAGCAAAAGCTTATATAGCACTTCCACAAACCTTTAGACCGCAAAATTGCTCAATCTGAGGGAGGTTTCCACCTCCCTGCTGGCAGCGTGGGGCTCAGGATTTAGGAGACGCTTAACCTTTGCTCTTCATGTTCCAGGGAAACATCTCCCATCCTGGGTTTTTATTCATTATTTTATATCAACTGTAATTGAAAAGTCTGAATACACCTTTTCTGTTTGTTGGTTGGTTTCCAGCCCTCAAACGGGCAAAACCCGAGACAGGTGTATTTAAAATACTTGAAATAAACATAACCAGCCAGTTACATGAAAAAAAATCTGTTTGTTGGTTGGTTTCCAGCCCTCAAATGGGCAAAACCCAAGACAGGTGTATTTAAAGTACTTGAAATAAACATAACCAGCCAGTTTCATGAAAAACAAGGTGGAGGGGAAGAAAGTCTTAAGCTTATTGGTGTAATCAGGGCTCAACTGTTGTATAAATATTCTGTGGGGATATAGAGCTTGCTCACTGAAGTATTGTACTCAGACAGGGTTTTTCTGATACTGCTTTATATCACCTTTTTTTTACCCCTGACACGCCTTCCCAGCCCTTCCCATTTCAGATTTCCTCCCTTTGCCCACTTGCTCGGGGACTTTTAACCAAGCCAAACCTTGCTGCTCCCTCTGGGGACAATCCTACTGGGAAGTGCTACCAGTCCCCTGCCTCCTCGTTCTTTCTCCAGGTAAAAAAGAAAAAAAGAAAGAAAAAAGATTGCTACTTCCAAGCAAAGTGAGATCTCCTTTAGCTCTTTGTGAGCTTCATGGACAAGCTGTGTCTCCCTCCAGCTCTGCCTTGTTCTGACCATTCCTATACAGGCAATGAAAGCAGAGAAATGGAGACATGCTCCTGTCACCCCAAACCTGTGTTGGGGGATATTAGTTGTTTTGCGTAAATAAGTAAGGTTCCAGCCAGTTACATGAAAAAAAAGGAAGAAAGTCTTAAGCTTATTGGTGTAATCAGGGCTCAACTGTTGTATAAATATTCTGTGGGGATATAGAGCTTGCTCACTGAAGTATTGTACTCAGACAGGGTTTTTCTGATACTGCTTTATATCACCTTTTTTTTACCCCTGACACACCTTCCCAGCCCTTCCCATTTCAGATTTCCTCCCTTTGCCCACTTGCTCAGGGACTTTTAACCAAGCCAAACCTTGCCACTCCCTCTGGGGACAATCCTACTGGGAAGTGCTACCAGTCCCCTGCCTCCTCGTTCTTTCTCCAGGTAAAAAAGAAAAAAAGAAAGAAAAAAGATTGCTACTTCCAAGCAAAGTGAGATCTCCTTTAGCTCTTTGTGAGCTCCATGGACAAGCTGCATCTCCCTCCAGCTCTGCCTTGTTCTGACCATTCCTATACAGGCAATGAAAGCAGAGAAATGGAGACATGCTCCTGTCACCCCAAACCTGTGTTGGGGGATATTAGTTGTTTGGCGTAAATAAGTAAGTTTTAATTAGAACAAATCAGTTAGGATTATAATAGGAGTATAAAAAAAATAACATGGTGTGATTTGTGCTGTTTGCCCAGCTTTACTGAGCATGAGTACCTAGATTTGCTGAAGCCTATAGGTTGTGTTAGAATTATTTTTCGAAATAACATGGTGTGATTTGTGCTGTTTGCCCAGCTTTACTGAGCATGAGTACCTAGATTTGCTGAAGCCTGTAGGGCGTGTTAGAATTATTTTTCTTAGTAATTTTTCACTGTACACAGCTGCTACAGTGCTGTGTTTAGTCTTCCAGTACGGGAAAGTGTTTTGATATACTGATGTTTTGGGAGTGTTTTTCCCAAGTCTGGGACTCTTCAGTTGTCCATGTTCTGCCAGAGAACGCAGGTGCACAAGGAGTGTAAACCAGAAGATAAGGAGGCTCCAACCCTGGAACTGCAAATCAGCACAATAAGAGCCTGCCTGCCTGGACACTGAAAAAGAATCCAATTAGATGTTAGAAGACCCCAGACCAAAAATCACCATTGGGCTAAAAGATGCATGGACAATGCATGAGGGCGGGTGTATGGATCACAAGGGTATAATTGCCCAGGGATTTCCTTGTTTGGTGTCCTCCTCTTTAGAGACACACAACTTGGGCTGTTCTTGCTGCTGTATCTTTCAAGTAATTTAATTCTTTTATAAAATCCGATGCTTGAGACTCTGCTGCAGGAAACCTAGGGTTGAGCCTGAAGAAGGAGGAAGCATGGCTGAGAGTAAGTGTGTGTGTATGTGTGTGTGTGTGTGCATGACACCACGAATGGTGTGTGAATGCTCGGGCAGCAGCTTCTCCTTTAAGACCTGGTACTGGTCTGGGTCCTTGCATCTTCTGGTTACTCTCTTCTCCAAAACAGCAGCTGGTCCTGCATCTCGGCAGCTTTCCCACCCTGTTGATATGTTCTCTCCTTCCCCACAGCAGGAACTCTGACCCACAGTGTGTAGTGTTCTCTCTTTAACTGCCACATCTACTCCCTGTTCATATTCAGAATTATTCTGAGTAATGCAATTGAATAATATAATGAATAACTTCTAGTTATTCTGTGGGTTTGTGGGGTTTTTTTTTCAGTAGGATCCATAAGGTTAAAATGAAATTTCCCTTTTTGCATGTTATCATGGATCTGTTCATCCCCCAGTTCCTCAACTGATCTGATTGAATGTTCTGCAACATCAAATGCCACTGAGAACATGACAGTAAGAACAGGGATAGAGGGAACCACAGCCTGATTTGAAAAACAGATCCTTTTCCACTGGTGGTGTATGGAAAACAAGAAGTACCAACCTCTCTTTCTGGTTCCCAGATTTAGTGTACAAGGATTATGGTTAGAAAAAGAAACAAACCAAACCAAAATAACTTATACAATATCAACATTGAAACTGGAGTAATGAACAGCAGTCAACAGCATCTTTATTTGCCTTTGAGGTTACAAACTGACTTTGGAGAGTAAAACTGTACCAAATACCAACCCCAAGCAGGAGTCCTGTTTGGGAACAGGAGCCCTGTTTGGGAACAGGAGCCCTGTTTGGGAGCAGGAGCCTGGGAGAATCTGAACTTTCACTCAGTTTTAACCATCTTAAGAGGGGGCCCACTCTGCAAATTTCAAAAGGAGTGGTTCCTCCTGCTTATCAGACAGTTTTAGAAAGTTATCGCTTTGTTTTTATTTAGGTTTCCTTTTCCCAAAGGAATTTGCTCAGAGGAGAAAAATTCCTATTCTGTCTGAACCCACAGGCTGGCTAACTTTCATAACAAAATTAAACCCAGACAAAATAAACCTCTCTTTGAATGAGGATTGAAAGCTTGGTATATGTTTTTGTCTGCATAAAATTAAATTACAGGTTTTTTATCACAAATGTTAAACATTGATGTGTTAGCGACAAGATCAATACAAAATTCAAAAGATACTTGTGTTCAGAGGGGATTAAATTATGTCTAATGGCATGTTTAGTCAAAACTAGCATAATTCCAATCCAATGCAGCAAAAATAGATTAAATGCCACTAAATGATAGATTTCCCTACATAGCCATTGATGGGAAATCGTTATAAAATGTGTTTCTGTTTCTACTGATGTCACGCAGTGCTTTCGCCCGTGCATGAAGCAATTGTTTACAAAAGTCTTCAACTTGCATAAGCAAATAGCCAGTCTGGGAGACTACTTTGCTACATAAACTATATGCAAAGTAGATCAAGCGTTCATTTTAATATACAAAGTCCCGACATAGGAAGGGAGTAGGTTGGTTATACATACCAAAGAAGAAGTCTCAATGCTGAAAAGCAGCTCAAAACTGCTTAGGGCTTTATATTTGCCTGAATTAGTTAATTTGAATAAGCCCAGCTTACCACTCTATCCAGACTCTTCTCTGCCTGTCCTCCCTCTAATTTACTTTCTCAGTCATCTTTTTGTATTTGTAAATTATATCAAGTAATTTTGTATTTATTTCCTTGCTGTTAAAGAAAATATTGGCCAGTGTTATGACAAATGCTGCAGCTCCAACCAAAACATCTTCCTAACCAGCAAGTTTCTATTTGGTTGTGGGTTGGTTTTGGGTTTTTTTGCAACTGTGAGCCACTTTCTGTATCACACCAGTTTAAATGAGAGGATCACAAGGCTGTAAGTCAAACTTAGCCTTATCACAGTCTGAGTATCTTAGACCTCTTCTTCTGGAGAATATCTGGAGTAGTTGTCATCCAGGACTTGTAATGGCCTCAAAAAAAATTCCTTTTTGTTTCAAAAATCTATTCTCTGTAACTGTGGAGATAAAATGGCACTTACTGAAATGATATTCAATCCAGTCCTGAAAGGTATCATAAAAATCAATAGTTAGAGGCCAGAGATACTGTCAGGGAGCAGCAAGGGCCAGCCGCTCCCTGAGGGAGGCCAAATTTTACTGTACATGGAATGGGAAACGTGGGGCTTATGATGTGTCTAATACCAACTTTTTCTCTTAATTTCTATAAATCTGTAAGCAGAGGAGTCCAAATAGTTCTTCACAGCCAAATGGCCAGATCCAGCTACTGCCTGCGTACTTAGCCCACAGTAAAATTGTGCCAAAGCTCTTCATCATTTCAGCTGATTTGGTCATGCATAGTCATTAGAAAAACAATGTTGGTTTTTTTTTTCTAAAGATATTCATAATTTATTCATGGTCACGACACATAGTTTCCAAGTGAGCCTGAAGATTCCTAATCAAATCTCATGCACTCCAACTGGCACATCAAAATCTCCCTGCATATTGCATGCTTAAGAAGGGTAAAGGAGCAGTAAATTTGAAGGTAACTTGAAGGTGAAGGATGACTGGCTATGATTCTTACTGAGAGAAACTTGTCTTTGGATGTAACCCGAATCTCTCTTACTCCAGTGTTGATGCTGCTGCTTCTCATCTTAAATATCCTGGACACAAATGCTAGGTTTTTCTCTTTGAAGCTGTCTTTCTAACACAATATGGTAACAGTTATATTTCTTCACGATGTTCTTTGGCAGGTCAAGCAACCCCAGTTATTTCAACCTTTTCATAAAGGTGGGGTTCATTAGACCTCTGACAATTCCTAATGTTTTCCTCAATGGTCTGGATGTACCTTCCAATGTAGAGTTTAAACCAGGGTAATTCCTTCAGCTGAGTCCTTGTTAATAAATAGTCCCTGCTCATTGCAAGGGGGTTGGACCCAAACTATTCTATGACTCTGGGATTCTATGATGATGTCATGACATGGTGACATTATGTGTCTCAAGGGGTACATGCGCTTAGATATGATGTTTGCTTTTTCTGCAATGAATTCACACTGTACACTGATATTCAGCTTGTAATTCATTATCACCTCCAGAGCTATTTCTGCAGAAATACTGGCTAACACATTATCCCTCAGCATGAGTTTATGAAGTTGCTTATTGCTGCCTAAGTGGATTTGTCCACATTGAGTTTAATCTATTTTTTGTGACCACTTCGCATTTTGATTCCAAATTTTGATTCCAAATATTTGACCTTTTTTTACAGCTTTTCATACCCTCTCTTCTACCATCCCGGTTATAATGAAAATATTAACTATCATGGAAGCATGAAGAAGTTCCAGTGATATCTTGCTTCATATCTCCTTTCATTTTGAATGGTTAACCATCCCGGTTATAATGAAAATATTAACTAACATGGACGCATGAAGAAATTCCAGTGATATCTTGCTTCGTATCTCCTTTCACTGGCAATTATTCTTTAAGTAGACCAACTTTGCACTCTCTTGACAGTAGTTTCCTTTAGGTCATGTTTTCTTAGCTTGCTTATGAGTCATGTGAGAAAGTATTAGAAATCTTATTAAAGGCATATATCTGCTTCTCCTCTGTCCTTGTGATATTCTTTGTGGAAAGTAATTAAATAGTTTGACCCAGTTTGGTTTTGAGGAGTTTATGTTGGCTTATTCATCTCCTTTATTTCCTGATCACTTAGGATGTTTCATGAAAAAAGGTAGAGCATCTCTTAACTTAATTTAGAAAGACCTGGTATACAGCTCGTTCTGCAAGTGGCTACATCAACTTGTTGCTTTCATTTTGTTTCCCAGCTGAAAAACTCTCATTATGGCTTTCACATGGCAAAGTTTCTCCCGATGTGAAAAGAGAAAATAGTGCTGATGTGTAAATCCCTGTGCACTGAGATAAGAAGATACCTCCTTGCCGTCTGGCTCTTGTGTACTTGTTTATACTGACTTGCTTATCTTAGGCTTTATCATATCATTTGCACTTCTTAACCTAATGTCTGGTTTCCAGTGCAGCATAGTCAGAAAGGAACAGGAAATATTTAAAGCCTCTTATACAGAATATTCTTATGTGGAAAATAAAAGCGTGCTTAGTAAGTATGAATAAAAGAACTGGAAGCTGCTGTAAACAACAGCGTTTGAAACCCCTGCACTTAACCAAGGACAGGTTGTACATTACAATTCCACTGTACAATCTTTAAATCCTATCAATGTAACTATGAAGAAAAGAAAAGAAAATGACAGGATGTTTTATGGTTCTTTTCATAGCATATTTAAGCACAAATGTCCTATCTTTCAAAGATTCTGAGGAACTACAGTTCTCATGCAAGTCAGGTATTTTTTAAGGTTCAAAACATATTGCCCATACTTGAATACTTTTCTGTCTGTCTATCTGTGTTTCTGTCTACTGCTGTAGTGTCTATCTGTCTGTCCATTTAGGTGATAATCATATAGATGACATTTCTTTACAGTGAATAGAATTGCATCTCACAATGAATGCTTGCAAGAAAAGAGTGCAGAAAGCCCTTAACCGTGTAGGTATGAAATGCCTATGGTCCAGAGGAGAGCAAGGAGGGGTTGGTAAGTCTCACACTACAGTCAGTATTTGAGAGTCAGCTGAGCTATTTTGAGGAAGACTAATCACAGACCTTATGCTAAAGGTCTGCTCTGAAGAAAAACAATGTCTTTTGCAGTCATGAAGTTAAGTTGAAGGACTCTTCAAGTCCAAACTCTTCAAGTCCAAACTCTTCAAGTTCACTGGGCAATTCCATTCTCCAGCACCCCAGCAGTGAATGGGTTATGTATGTCTTCAAAGAGCAATAGATCTGTTCACCAGGCACCTCTCGAAGTCACAAACACACAGGGTAAGACCCTACTGCAGCTGAGGAAGTAAGAAATTTGGGACCAGCTTTCCCTAAGGAGCCTGTAGCACGTCTAGTTTATCTGAGACCAACACAGGATTTAAGGTTTAAAAAAAAATATATTTGTGATTCACTGACATTAGTAACTAACATATTGCAATAATAACATGTTACGCTCTGAGAATTGCAGTGACAGAACAATTATCTAATTAGACAGTAAAATTAATTACATCATGTTTTAATTACTTAATAACCCAGAAATTGTCATCAGGCTGAAGGCTGGGAAATGTCACGAAAAATTATCGAGGACTACAATTTGCTGGTTAACAGAAGGTTTTGCTTGCAAGCATGGAAGCAGGCTCACATCAGCTCCTCACAGGCCCACCACCGAGTTTCCTTCTGCATCACCACATCTGTATCGGACTCCAGTTGGGCACAGGAGACCTTGTTGGACCTGAAGAGCTGAAGGCAAGAGCTGAGACCTGCAGCTGGCAGCAGAAAGCAGGACGGTGGCTAGAGAGGGAAAAAACCCTGGTCTAATTGGGGGAAGTTGGAAGTGGAAGACAAGATTGGAGAAAGAAGAGCACTGAATCCCAGTTATTTTGGGACTACAAATTGCTGCCAGGAAGTCAGTCAGCAAAGGCTGATTTGATTTTGAGCAATGCCAGGCGTGCATGGTGCTGTGGCAGGAGCTAGTTTGGTCCAGAACTCAAGAGCCTGCAAAAGTGCCATGATTTGGCTGATGATGTCTCATGCCACAAGAGATTTGTGGCATTGGTTGCAATGAAGCCATATTGCATCAAAATCTAAATCTGCCAAATGTGTGATTTGGAATAAGTCTTGGGGATACAATACTTACCAAGGACCTTATATGATCCAGGACTTTTGTATAGGGTTGTTACTGGAGCAACTTTCCAAGTTGCTTCAGACTACTTGAAAAACAGTCTGATGCTTAAATCAATGATGATGATGATTAAAGTAGTAACTGTGATGAGAAAGGCAGACAAACAAGAAGGCACAGTCTTTAAATAAACAGAGAGTAGACACACAAAAAAAAGAAAACATTCAAATAACGTGTGTCTGTGAACCAGCGTGTTTGTTTTTGCAAGACAGGTTGCAATTAACATTTGAAAAAATATGCAAATAATGTTTCATGCAAATATTCCCTTGGACACAGGCTTGTGATCTATTAATTATTCAAAACCAACACAAGCATTTTGTCATTACTGTCTGTGGCATGTTCTTTGCTTTAATCTGCCCTTTGGTCTTGGAGCTGCCAGATTTCCATAACTGGGTCACCTAGTTCTTCCTCAACTTTGCTTTCTGCTGTGAAATGAAAAATTAGCATTTTCTGTGACATACATTCAGGGCTGCTACGAAGAGCGTGAATGGCTACTCCAGAAAGCACAGAATCCTGAAATATGTGGGAAAATATGCAGGAAAGAATGAATTCATATTTGTGGATGAGATGAATTTTCAGTGACCTTTGCAAACACAGTCTAGGATAAAAATTGTTTAATGGGCTGAAAAAAATGAAAAATGTCACTTGATGCACAGGAATTATATTATTACATTCACTCTTTGTACTTTACATAGTGGAAAACACTACTCTAGTGCCCAGTAATAAAATAGAATAAAATATTATCATAATTATAACAATAAGTATAACCATAATTTAAAAATCTGTTAAACTCGGAGATACATGAGTCATTGTGAGTGATTTATTAATTAAAATTGGATTGAAAAGGTGACAGGTGACATTAAAAGTATTTGCTATTTTAACCACTAGAGAGCGTTCAAGAGCTGCTTTAAAAACCCATTTTTAACTCATCCCTTGAACTCCAAAGGAAGGTTGAAGGAGGATTGAAGGAGAAATAGGGAGAGATCTCAGGGAAGGGCTCAGTTCTGACTCCTGCTGGCCTACACATGCTTGTGAAGAAGAGTGTGATGAAGGAGTGGAGGCAATCCTCGACTTTTGACCTTCTGTCATGATTATCCTCAGCAGATGATGTGCCATCAAGCGTACACATCCCTAGTGGCAAACAGTGCATCAGAGGCAATCATTGGAAGTGTTTGTCCTGAAAGGTGTATTTTTTGTTTTCATTTTATGAAGAAAAGATATGGATTGCCTATTCTGAGGATGAGTAAGCAATGTCATTTCTAGTCCTGTCTCCCAACCCTCCAAGGTTGGACACTGCACAACCTCTTGGGCAATCTGTGCTCCTATTCATAGAGCTCAGGATGTTGTTCATCATCTTTTCTGCCAGGAACACTGTGAGCCCATGTTCATCTCCCTGTCCACCAACTGACTCAGGCTGTTTTCAGCAGAGCTGCTCCCCAGGTAGTTGCTCCTACCCTGTGTGGTTTCCAGGGGCTCTTCCTTCCCAGAAACAGAAGAAACTTCTACGGGGACAAGTGGTTCCATTGCTTTTTTTATTCTCCTATGTGAAAAAAGGTGTAGGTGTATCAGAAAAAATTAATGAAAGCCTTCTGTCTGAAAATAATTCCAGCAGGTCTTAACTGCCTTTCCCCTTGCTCTGCTCATCCAGGAACCATTGGGTTAATTTGTAATTTCCAGTGTACAGAAATGTATAGATTTGGGGACCCGTTCATTAAGCTTACATCAAGTCTTTACATTGGCACTGATTGATTTTGAGGATAATATATTGTTAGCCTAATTTTTGGATTTCTACAACATCAGTATTAGTTGTAGATACTGAGCCCATTTGGAAACCAAACTGAGCAACAATTGCTTATATAAAGAAAAATTGTGTGGCAATCTGCATTTCCTAAGCACTGTTTCTTCTGCTAGTCTGAAGTCCACCTTCTGACAAGGTCTTCTGGCAGGCAAGCAAGGGGTTTTTTCCCTACCCTCCGTATTAGTGGCAGTTATTTGCAGTGTAACCAGAAGTGGATGCAGCAGAACCTGTTTTAATCAAAGTCAGCCCAGAATTGAACATTTTGGTACCCTTGGTCTTCCACGTAGCATTGGGCACATACAAAAAGAGAGGAGTTGGTCTTTGTACCATTGCAATCAGTGGAAGTTGGGATGAGAAGTCAGGGTGAGAAGTCATTGTTATGAGTAAAAATTACAAGATTTTTGCTTGAGTCTGATCTTCAGGGCTTGTTCATGATGATGCTAAAGAATCCAAGCTAATTTTCCTTTCAGTAGCTCTCTCTTCTTTTTCAGCTCCAATGCTCTCTTGTCTTTTATCCACTAGAAGGCAGAAGTGAGGTTTCATGAGCACATTTACCAAATAAAAAAATTGCACAGCAGGAAGATTTATAGCAAAGTGACTGCCGCTGTTTTTCTATGGTTTCATCATCATCATTCTACCAAGCACTTCTCATTTTCAAGGGTCCCAAGGCCGTCACAAACTTGACCTAACATAAGCATTGCACGCAGAAATCATGCTATCTGCAAACGGTAGCTCAGCGGTGGGCTGCGACGCCGCTCAGCCTCACAGGACACGCAGGGAAGAATATATTATCTAGCTGAAACTTCAGGGGGAATTTTAAAAGGCAGATTGTAATTAACTAAGTTGGAATCTGGCCAAGGCAGAGACTTTAATATGGTTTCTTTCCCCGGCTTGGGTTTGTTGTTTTTTTTTTGCAGGCTCAGGAGTCATATAACACCCTTGTCTAGAGCTTATGCCTTTGTCAAATCCATTCCAGTCCCATTCCCATCGGAAAGGTCCGGCCTTGTGGCTGGGGCTCAGTTTAGCCCTTAGTTGTGTGTGTATGTGAATGTCTACAGCGTTCTCTCATCTGGGTCCCTTTTCCAGGATCCCTCCTCATCCTCACGTTTTTCCACCATAGCTGGTCCCAAACCTTGATTTGGCATCCTTGCCGACTCCTGATTTCTCTGTCATTCTTATGCTCTGTGACACCTGCAGTCTTTGGAGAAGCTCCTGCATCAGCAGTGATCAGATCTCTCTAATTTAATGCAGCCACTCCTGGCTTACAGACTGTTAGTGCTCCCTTTCAGTACATATTTTAGACCATTGCCCAGTTTAGTGGGAGGTGTCCCTGCCCAGGACAGGGGAGTTGGAACTCGATGATCTTTAAGGTCCCTTTCAGCTCTAACCATTCTATGATTCTCTATCTGCTTACATGTTTTCAGTTTTTGGCTGAGCACGTCTTTTTACTTTTTCCTCCTTTTCCTTAGCACCAGTTAAACTCCCTAAGCATAGATAAAAAAATGCCAATTCATTCCGAGACAAAAACACTTTCTCTTATCGATAGATTTTTAAACTCAAGATGACTGCAGCAGTTTTGTCAATTAGCAGAGAGAATCAACTTTACCTCATTTATCTGACAATTATGCAATGTCATTTGCATAATGTGAAATTTAGATCTTCTATTGTCACATGCTTCAACTCATTTACTATCCTAATGTCCATTTGAAGTACATGATGAAAGTGCCAGTGCATTCCTAGTGCTTTTTTTTCATCCCAGACTTGGTTTGAACCAGGTGCTTAATTTTCTGCCAGTTCCTATAGCACTGCAGGAGTTCCCAACGTTTGTCCTACCAATGTACTTGTCTGAGTGTTGTATCGGTTTTGCTGCATTCTGTAATGGCTCCTTCCAAACAAAATGCCTTCATAGCATCAAGGAAAATAACGGGAACTTTTAAACCCCTTTCTTCCTTTTTTTTTTCCCCATCAACTGTAAAAATCCACATATCTGATTAATGCAACTTCATCCACATCTGCAGCCACACTGTTTTTCTCTCACTGCTCCCTCTAAAACCAGCTTTGATCTGTTGACTATTACTTTCACCCAAAATTTTTCTCTTTACTGACAGTAAGCTTTCACCTCTATAATTATTTTGATCAGCAGGATCTTCTTTTGCCAAGACTGGGACAACTATTGCCTTCAGCGAGTCACCTGGTAGTCTCTCTCTCTCCCACAACTGTTTGTATTTATGTATTTGTACGTGCTCCACAACCTTTCTCATTTTTAACTGATTCACTGCTCTGGTTGTTCCTATGATCCCGGCTGAGCACTGATTCAGCACTGCCTTACAAGTTGACAAGTCTCTTCTTGTCAAGTCAAGATGTTCACCATGCCAATGTTGTGTTTGATCCTTCACTCTTCGTACACAACCCTTTCCCACCAACTCCCAGTAACCCCACTGTTGCCATTAACAGGTGTTTCTTGTGAGTCTTCATCAAGTGCTGATCTTTAACGCATGAGGTCTAACAAGACCACTGTGCAAGAAAGTAGGGCTTAATTCTTGCAGTGATATCTATTACAATCACTTCTTTTTTTTTAAAATGGAAGGACCATACTATGTTAGCCTTTCAGACCTCATCCCCACAGCCCCGTTCCCTGAAGTCCATGAATAACGACAGTCTGGATGGCAAGAATACTTAACAATTTAGGGGGCAACTATGGAATGAAAATACCCACCACCAGGACACTTCCCTTTCAGTGTCTGTCTGTTAGTAGTCACTTAAAAAAAGCAAGGCCCTCTTTTATTTTTTCCCTGGTGTGTATGGGACACCACCAGGACACTTCCCTTTCAGTGTCTGACTGTTAGTAGTCTTAAAAAAGGCAAGGCCCTCTTTTATTTTTCCCCTGGTGTGTATGGGGCTGCATTCATTTTTTGTACAAGTATTGTCAGATTCAGGCTGAAATCTTCGTGTACACCAGGTTTTAAACATCACGGCAACAAGTTACATAGATCAAATGTTCATTGGATAAAAAATAAAATCTTTTGCCATTAAAAAAATGTATTTTCTTTTAACATCATGAAATGTCTCCTTACTTTTGTGCTATGGAGAGGGCAGATGGGACCACGACTTTGACTTTACTGTGACTTCTCCTTTGTTCATTCTTACTCACATCTCTGTTGTGGGCAAAAAATTAGCACTAAGTATTTATGATTTGAGTTTTAAAGTCCTTCTGTGTATTGTTCCAATAAACATTGTTGATTATAAAAACAGATGCGCTCAATTACTTCTGTGACAGTAAACCACGTGGTTTCTTTTCATTGTGTTCCGGCTACATTTTTGACCTTAATCATACACGGCATCTCATTCCTTAGCTTTTCTCTCTATTATCTCTATTAGCTCCCTTCACCTCCTTTCATTTTTATTTTCCCTTCACCTGCCCATAACATTTTGAGAGCCCCAGGAATCCCTTCTCTCCCGCGAACCCCTACTTTGATATATCTGTGTGTGCCTTCAGTGGATCTGCTGAGCCCTTGCAGCTCTCACTGCAGCAGAGGTAAAGGTGGTCAGCAACTTGCAGAGCAAATATTTGGGTTTCTCAGGGCTTAGCACATTTTGTAGACTTCCCCTTTTCACTGTCAGCAACTTGCAGAGCAAATATTTGGGTTCTCAGAGCTTAGCACATTTTGTAGATTTCCCTTTTTTACAGTCAGTGTGAAATATATATGTAATACATACAGTGACATTTGATGGAAGGGTGTACAGGGGTGTCCTTTCCCGAAAATAAGAGAAAGGGACCCTTAGAGGTGACTTGCTTAACGTGGATGTTTCATTACACAGGGCCATGGGGCTGCCAATTCTGCCTTCAGGATGGGTTTAGAGAAAGAAAAAAAAAAATGCAACAAGTTTTTGTTTTTCATTTTCATTCCGTTTAGAGGCCATTTCTCGGTTGGTTCCGTTGCTATCGCTTTGAAGCCTGTTTTACACACCCTTGTGAAAGGAGTGTTTGTGTCTCTGTGGGGGCCGATAAGGATGCGTGAGAGGTGGTGGTCTCACCCCACCCGCTGACCACACAGCCCTTTCCCTTTCCTCCTCCTTCGCCCGCGCTTTTTGAGATGCCAGGACATGTGGGAGGAGGGATAGCTCTCTCCTCATTATCGTGACGCTGCAGAGAAAGCGCTGGGCAGCATCTGCCTGAGCTTCTCTCGCTGGGTTTATACCTTCTGTTTCCAGCTCTCTCATTAAGGAACTTTATCAGCTCCTTCAGCTGCTCTTCAGCCACACACGGGGTGTCTGCTCAGGGGACAATTCTGCCGCATATTTGGGAAGCTCTATAGCTCTATGAACGGAGAATTTTGGGAAAGGATGGCCTCAGGTCGGGGTGGTAGGTTTGGGCTAGCAGTACTGCATATTTCTATTGATTGCTGTCACTACATTGCCAGGAGACAAAGTTGCCTTCTAGCAGTTTCCTTCATCAGTCAGGGATGTGCAAGAAATATCTTTTAATCCTCCCACCGTCCCTCTTCCGAAGCTTTTACCCTCTAAGAAAGGACCTCAAGGGTATACCATACATAGAGCTGATTTCTTCTCAGCTTCCCGCAGCTAGGACTTGGTGAGAACACTAACAAACCATCTTCTGGGAGCTCACACCCTCACAGGTACCCACCACCTTCAAAGGGAGCCACTCTGGATGGCAATAGGCAGGCAGTCCATCCCATGTTCCCAGCAACATGGCTCTTAGACCCTCTGTGCTAATCCAGAACATCACCACATGCCCCTTCTCTTCCCATAGCATTTTTTTTTCCGCAGGTGACACGTTTGTAACCCGTCTTCCAAATATTTCTCACCCCATGTAGTTGTCACTGCACTTCTATTGCACAGCTCATTTTATTTCAGTTGTATATATTTCACCTTTCTTGGATATTCCACCCTGCTAGTTCTTTTAGATACTATTTTTGGTTAGAGAAAACTGATGTTCTGCTTATTGGTATCAATACCACGTATGCTCCTGATCTGAAACCTGATGTTCTGCTTATTGGTATCAATACCACATATGCTTCTGATCTGGTTTGGATCACTTAGGCACATAATTATCCAGGAGATTTTTGCAGCTCTGTTGAGTTCTGCTTGGATAGTTGCACATTATGAGAATCTGTGTAGGACTAGGCTTTCATCTGTGGATGTTTTAGGCCAGTGATGGCTTTTTATGGCATGGTTGGTATAATATGTGTACACCTGAGAGCTGGAGCCTCTACAGGCTGTTGGGATGATACATAAAGAAACTCGGGGAACGAGGGAGAAGTTGACATGTGGTCCAGGTAATGTGTTTCCTCCCTCCTTTTTGCTTAGAACAGATATTATTGTAGTCTCAAAGGGAGCTTTCCTAAATTAACATTGGCTGCATAACTTAAGCATAGACAAATTTCACCTGAGTCTCTTTCCTGCTGCTTTATAAGACCATCAGAGGGGGATCTATTTTACTAGATGTGTATACACATTATCAGCCTGCATTAGAAAACCTTTTATTTTGCTCTGAGTTTTATCACCAAGTAATCTTTCAGGTATTTCTACAATTGAGCAGATGTTTAATAGCCAGGGACAAGTCTAGCATTAAAGAAAAGATATTTTCAAAGTAATTTGGGGGAACCTGAAAAGACTCTGTTACTACTGGCTGCAAACTGTGTTTTCTTCCTCTGGTGATAGATCTGGTTGTGTCAAGAAAAGTCTCTATGGACTTGGTTTAACAAAGGCATGATGGATCTGACCCTTTGTATTCTTTGTCATTAAAGCTAGAAAAATGTTAGCTTTTTACTCTGTTGCTATCTTGCCAAACATCATTTTACTCCCAGGAAGGACTGGCTTTGAATCATGTTAGGTGCAATAGGTACCCACCTGGGCTTGGATATTTTGTCCAAGCATGCCAACTTTTTTTTTTTTTCCCCTTTATATTGCCAAAGATTTTGATGTATTGTGCTTCTGCTCTTTCAGAGTTAACCTTATTGTCTTGAAAGAAGATTTTCCTGATCAGTCACCACAATAAACAAAGGTTTCATTTGCAAATCTGCCTGGGGTGATTATAGACACTCAGCAGATATGGATCCCTATTGCTCATGATTTATTATGAAAGACAGTGTATCTATGGGATGCGTGGCTAGCAAATTTAGAGGGGATAAAGAGCTCCTATCCCAATTAGGCTGGTCAAACTAAGTAGAGGGGAATGGTGAGAGATGCAGAAATAAGGCTGTTATTTCTGATATTGTCATGAAGAAGGAGAATCTCTTCAAATAGCTCCCCCCCCCCAAAATTTCACTGTTCATTTAAAATGTGCCTGCTTGTTAGAAACCGCCTCCCAGGCTTGCTGGTACCGCTGCTGTTAATTACTGACTCATCTGACAGGGAGCTGTTTGAAGGAGGTTAAGGATTTTGATTTGTTGGATAATATGTTGCAGCAACAGAAAATGGAAAACCTTTTGGGATCCTGCTATTGAATCAAGCCCTGGAGATGCCAAATATAATGCTACTGATGTGATTGAGAGTGAGCTCGGAGGTGTCCCTGCCCATGGCAGGGGGGCTGGAACTAGATGATCTTTAAGGTCCCTTCAAACCCAAACCATTCTATGATTCTATCAAACCTACAGGATAGAGGCAGGTGCCAGACTCATCTTGTGAATACCTTGGTGGAAAGGTGGCTGCCTTTTTATTCCAGACCAGGAGGGGTTTTTTTGTCTACAGGATAGAGGCAGGTGCCAGACTCATCCTGTAGATACCTTGGTGGAAAGGTGCTGCCTTTTTATTCCAGACCAGGAGGGCTTTTTTTGCGTGGTGAATCAAGCCCTGGAGATGCCAAATATAATGCTACTGATGTGATTGTGAGCGAGCTCGGAGGTGTCCCTGCCCATGGCAGGGGGGCTGGAACTAGATGATCTTTAAGGTCCCTTCAAACCCAAACCATTCTATGATTCTATCAAACCTACAGGATAGAGGCAGGTGCCAGACTCATCTTGTGAATACCTTGGTGGAAAGGTGGCTGCCTTTTTATTCCAGACCAGGAGGGGTTTTTTTGTGTGGTGGGGTCTTGTGCTTCTTACCACTGCTCCGGTGCTGGTATGAAGTAGCTCAATGAAGCTTTACCATGGCTGTGCCAATTTTGAGGCAGGGACAGCATATGAGATTTCTGAGTCTAATTAGGTTGTGTGGTGGGGTCTTGTGCTTCTTACCACTGCTCCGGTGCTGAGTCTAGTTAGGTAGAAACTCACCCCTTTTCACCTTCCCAAAGGCCTGAGCTAGTTCCATAGCTGCTGGATTTATGATTTGGGGGATACCTACTTTTTTGAATGGCTTTCAGCTGTATGATTGCAGTATGGTCAAAGAATGCCATACACCTAGGATTTTCTGTGGTGTTTTGTTTGCACAATTTTATATAAACACCAAAATAAATTCTGGAAAGCCCTGCTGATATTCTTGATGCTCTTGTTTTGTTGTTTCGCTGAATATATGATGAATTTTCTCGCTGACTAGAACTTGACCTTGTTTTATCTTGGAGCTGCAGCCATAATTTTGTTTTAGTTTTAGAAGTGCCATTCATTTTTATAGCAGCAGATTCAGGAGAAGAATCTAGTCTTCTGTCTTCAGAAACCACAAGTTTCCGGTTCACACTAAAATAGGAAATCCTAGTCTTCTTTTTCACCTCCAAGATTGTAACATAAGACATGGATAATTGCTTATAGTGGATTATAAAAAAAGTATTTGTGTGATCACAGCTAAGCCAAAAGTTCAAATTTGCTAATCCTCTAGTGGACATTTCTAACTTGGTGAAATGCTAAGATAAAGATATTTTCTTGTCAATATGTCACTTGTTTTTTAGCTCCAGCACAGAAAGTGAGACCAATCTGACTCAAGGATTTAAAATTAAGAGTATAGTGCAGTGCAAAATGCTCCAATGTTTTCCTAGTTGAACTGCTCATTTTTAAAATAATATTTCATAATTAATGTTCTTCCCACCAAACTTACTCCATTCATTCCGTTGTCCTTCTTTCTAATTTGACCTCAGCTGGGATCCCAGTGTGACAGATGCTGTACAAACACTGGTCTGAGATGGATCCTACACAAATAGTTTCCAAGGACAGGCAAAAGGTGGTAGAAAGGCGGCAGTATCATTTGACTACACAAATGGAAAACTTGCAGAGGCAGATGAGACAGTCTTCCCAAGATCACCCTGGGAACCTCTGGCAAAGCCAAGAGCTGAATTAATATCTCCTGAGTCTTTCAAAGTCTATCCTTCCTCACCCCATCAGTTTATTTTCTAATCCAAAGCCAGTGGAAAGAACCCTTTGATTTCAGTGGTGTTTGAACAGAGTCCCAAATGCCCCCCCAAATTCCACTGTTGTTTTCCCAAGCAACATAAAGATAAGACCTTATCCAATGGAGAGAATTTTAACCTCTACTTTTGTCAACTTATGCCCAGAAGTTCGCTTAAAGCATGGTAGATCTGCAGGAGCTCTGTGCCCTCCCTGGCAGTCAGTGTAATAAGAAAATGATTTATTTTTTGTCACTTCTTGTTGTTAGTCATGTCTCACCTGGGTTATATTGGTACCATCATTCTCTCTTTTTGAACTTTGCAGTTTGAATTCAGACATGAGGTTTTTTTCCTTAGCTCAAATCTTACTCATATACAGAGTACTTAAAGGGAAGTCTTTTTTCTGACAAATTCCATGACGCTATTCTTGCAAATCCAATATACAGATTTGAGCATCAAATGTGCAACTTCATTATTACCACATTCACCCTCTCTGGATTATTGTACAGTGGAAAGTTTTGAGGCATTTTGGAGCTGAAACAAGACATCACAGCTGTCACAGTATCATCAGCATCATTCAATTTTATCGTGTATAAAAAAACCCAAACATATGGTTAGACTCTGTAGTGTAAATCTGCTGACTTCAGTAAAATTACATCAGCCATAAATTTAGGCCATTAGTTTCATCTCTTATGATAAGAAGATCCACTGTAATGATTTTGTATTTTTAGCATTCCCATCGAGGCAGTACCCTGCTGACGCAGAAGCTAAAGTTTGCAGCCTATATTTCTAGGAAAAGACCCATGTTCTCTGCCTCTGATCCATTCCTATTCTAATCCTTATGCATTTACAGCATCTAATTCCTACGTTTGGCAAAAGAACCCAAACCCTAGAAGCCAACCCAAACCCAAAGGTGGGCTCTGAAACTTCCCAGCCAGAGCTGTGTCCTGGCAGCCAGTCTGCTCTGAGCCCATGCAGCCCGTGCAGAAAGGCTTCACAGCAAATGTGTACACAGAATATTGAAATGCCCACACTCAGTCTGTTTGGTTATCAGCTAATTTATTTTCAGGAGTAAAACCCACACTGGTGAAGTCATCCTGGGTAATTGGGCATCCTCCATGATTTTTTTGGACAAAGATTCAATTTATTTTTTCTTTTTGGCATCTGCAAAGATAAAGAAAGCTTTCAAGTTTCACTAGGCAGATTTTTCACCTGTCATTCCAGATTCCTTTGCATACTCGAAAACTTCCACATAAAAATTAATTTATGCAAGAATACTTTTCATCCAGTGTGTGTTTTGTATGCTTGTTACCTTGATCTAGCTCTCCATTATTATTATTTAGCATTTTCTCAGCCTTGTTTTCTGTATTCACCTGTTGGATCCTTTCTGCGAGCATTACAAAAGCTTTCCAGCTCCGAGTCTGTCTGCTTGCTGGATGGTCAATCCCTAGGGACACCATGGAGTCTCAGTTCCCTCACTGGACCTGAGATGCTGCTACAAACTACAAATGCAGCAACAAGAGTCTTGATGGCAGCAACAGCAATTTGCATTTCATCCCTGCTATGATTTTACTGCCAGCCAAAAGTCAACGAGCAACCCCTCCGCACTCAGCCACGGCGCTGACTGATGGGCAGCACTGAAAGGGCAACGGTGAGGGGAGAGCAAGTCACAAGTGGCATTTTGCTTGTCACGTTGTGAGCTTCTCTTCTATGAAATCAAAGAAGAACAAACGGTCCGCTTGTTGCTGAGATGCTGCCCATCTGTGGCTGTGTCTAATCAGAGTTAATTATGGCGAGCTGAGCCTCTGTAATACTCCTGGTCCCCAAGCTCTGAAGGACCCACTGCTCCATTCTGCAGCTTCCACTGCCAACTTCTGGAGCTGCCTATTATCAAGCACCGAAAGGTAGAGATTGTGCAGGATCCCTGGCAAGCAACACAAAGTATCCCAGCTTAATACTAAAGCAATGACTAATCAGGGTATCCCAGGAGGAAGCTTTGCAGCAGCTCTTGCAAGGGTAATGAGGACAATTTTCATAGCTATGATACTTTAAGCCGAGCAAAAAGCAAGCAATCTTGTTTATTCTTGTTTATTCTCTTCTGAAGCAGCAGGTAACACGGATCCAAAAGAAAAGGACTCTTCCTGGGAGAAGGGTTGTGCCAAGACGGGTTGCAGGATGAACAGCCACGGTTGTTGTTTTATCATAGCAGGACTAATATCTGAATTCTATTAATTGCTGAATGCTGTTTTGTTTGGCAAATACAGGAAGCAGTTTACATGGCTACGCCGTGCTCTGGTTCACATTCCTTCTGAAATAGTATTATTGTAACGGGATAATACTGATTAAGGACAGTTCCCTGAGGAAGGAGGGCCTTTTGATGATTGAGTCATTTCCTTTCCCTGCTCAACTTCAGTAAGATAGCGCTTCTCTCAGCACAGACACACACCCTTTGTAGCCAGAGACTTCTCCAGCCAGGAGGTCAAAAGCACACGCCTCAGGCTTAGGTGGAAATGCCTGAGTGTGTGAGTCCTAAAGAAAGCACTGAATCACCAGAAATGTGCCAGAAGTCCAAGCAGATACTAATTTTTTTGCCCATCCCCTTTCAATACTACAGGACAATGCTGTCTTTGGCTGCACTACTCAGCTGGAGTAACCTTTCAGTCCTTTAATCTTTTATTTTTGCTCCCATATAGGTTTAGCAAATTCATTTGAAAATAGCTATGGGTTTACCAGCTAATCAAAGGAAACAAAACATCTGCAAACCACCGAAGTACAGCCTTCTGCTTCTGACTGTGGGCACCAGCGAAGAGCTGACCAAGGCCACTAGCTTAGTTGACACAGATCAGAAATCAGTAATAGCAAACACTGCTCACTCCTTAACTAGAGCAAATTCAGATTAGGGACCTAGGGGGAAAAGACTCCATGTTCACTTTCAATTGATGGGCACCAACAAAATCCCAGCTCCCAAATCGTTCAGGCACCAGGGGATTCTGGTCATAGAGGAACATGGTAGATAAGAACAACCCTTGGCCTCTCCTCTCTCTTTGATTTTTGTCACGTGTTGCCGTGGGAGATGCTTGAATGAGCTCAAGTCTAACCACAGCTTAGCAAGAAAATGTTCCTGTTATCACTTCTGAGCTAAAACTGGGTTCTCCTAAATGTTTTCCCTTTTGAGGTACAGTAATTGCTCTCCGATTAGGCAGGAAACTGTACCAGCATTATTGCTCTAAAGGAGCCAGCGTTATCAAAAAACAACACATCAGGGCCTGTCCTCACAGGAAGGGAATCATAAGTAATCAGCAGGGCTATAATGCAATTGGCTGCTGGTCCCTGTGCACCGAGGGGGCAGGGCACAGAAAAAAGTGTTTTAGGACTTGTGTATGTGGCCAAAGTATTTTAAAAGAGCCCTGGTTCCTCTTCACCTCCCTGTTTGGCTTCTCCAAACATTGCTGTGTTTCCTCAACAGAACATGAAAAAACCTTGGTGTGTGCAAGAAGGCAGCGCAGGGTCCTGCCACCCAAAGGGTTATTTCACAAATTGGTGTCATCCCTTCCCTGAAAGCCCCACCAGTTTGTACTGGGAAAGCCACCCTCATCTGGCAATATTAGTCAAAAGGAAGCACTGCCCCAGAGTAGCAAGATGATGAAGATCCTTGGGTGATGCAGTTCCTATGCTTTATTCCCTCGCAGGTTACCTCCCTTGTAGGCTCTCGATGAGATGCCACAACGTCTGTGAATATGGCACAGGGGCCGTGGTGGGTATAAAGTTGGTTTTCTTGTAAAACTAGTTAACATAATGGTCTCTTAACACTGTCCAATTGGTGCGATGGCTTAATTTCCTCTCCATCCTGAGGTACATCAATATCATTTGATTGTTAGACTGGCCAGGACCTACACATCCATCCATCCATCCATCCCTCTTTCCCTCCCTCCCTCCATCCTTCCATCCTTCCATCAACACACCCACCCACCCCTATGTACACACTAGAAGAACTGTGCAGAGTACTTACATTTGGATTATGCAGCGAGAGCCAACCTGCTCTCACCATGTTCTACGAAAGGATACAGCAATACTTAATTTGGTTAATAATGCAGAATCTGACTGGAAAACTAACCTGGTCTTTTAACCAAAATCTACTGCATTGCTCTTTTGCTGTGGTTTTGCTATCTGTGTGTTTGGGGATTGATGGGCATGTGCAGCGATGAGGGCTGCTTTTGATGTGTCCAAGTTCCTCACTGTGTCTTCAGATCAGATTTTTTTCTTTTTTTTTTTTTTTTTAAAGAATATTTACTAGGCCAGCAGTGAGAATCAGAGACCCCATGAATCCAGGAAAACTTCTGCATCTGACATGTTCAGTTTGATGGCCCTTGCAGAATGTGTTCCCATCCCAACACAGAAAGAGGGACAGTCGCTAATCACTCATTATAACCTCAGAGCAACACCAAGGTTGGTCACAAAGGGATGTCTTCATAACACTACACTGAACCCTCAACCTCACGACCATCTGGAATAGATAGACTTTTACAGAAGAGTTAAAAAAAAGTTAATCCTCAGGCCGGTAGTGTGAGAAAATGTGAGGATTCTCAGCACTGGACGCAGGACTCTACTGCTGTCCATCTCAGGTAAGCTGGTCCCCAGACACCAGTTGGTTCTGGAGAGATGACCAGGGAGCATAAGATGACAAGGGAAGGCAGGTCAGGAAGGGTTTCCCATCTTGCTGGAACACAGCTGGGGACTTCTAGGCCCCACCTTGGTCAGGTGGGTCTGGGGACATGGGGTGGTGATGAAGGAGAAGCTGTGAAATTTGTAAAATTTGTGAAAACAAATTCAGCAGTCTCCCTGAGGAGGATTTTAATAGCTGTTTCTACTCAACTGACTCTATCCTCAGCACAGACCTTCTAACAATCCCTGATGGGTCAGAAAAGGAAGTAATAAAACAGAAAACAAAAAAAAAATCTGTCAATGAACCATTTTGGAATGTTCCAATATATTGCTGTTTGGTGAGTTTAACTGTGGGTAACAAAAAGGAAAATATGAGAGCCTTGAGCTGCCAGAGAAGAGACTGGAAAATCAGATAGAGTCAGGGAGAAAGCTCACAACGTTTTGTGCTTATCATCTGTCCACAGAAATAGAAATATTTGCCCTTCTATCTCTACTTTTCCTGTCTGTTTTTTTTGCATCTATTATACATGGAAGTGTATAATGGCACAGCTTAATTGAGCCTCTGTACAAGCACGGTGGCAATATGCAAAGGGATGTGATCACATCCCCCATTCCTGCATCCCCCACACAACCTCTTAACCTCCATCTCAGGAGCCTGCACTGCTAAAAGTTCACAGATTTAGAGTCTGAAGAGGCAGAGGAAGAACATCCTCTGTCACGATTTCCCCATTTGGTGTGATCCAGGGGTCATCATCCTTCAACCTTGGCGGAAGGCTTTTACCTCAAGGGGTATTGCGAGTACCGAGTTGCTTTTACATCTCAGTTGCTGTCCCTGAGCTGACTTTTGTCAGTTTGGTTGTTTGTTTTAGTGGTGATGTTTTTAAATTGAAGTCTGTGTGCCCAGAAGGCACATAAAACAGGAGGCTTTTAAAAGCCAGAGGATAAATAAAACACAACCTTGAATAAACAACAGGCTTTTGTCCTAATTTCCTTCCATTCCTTAATGGATACTGATAAACTATCTGAATTTCTCAGTCTATTAATGCCACAATGACAGTAATACGAAACCCACAACCTCACAATAGCAATGATTTGACCAAATCGTTAGCTTTTAGACAAGCAATTGTTTCGTTCAAAGTGTTTTGTAGGCTATCGTGGTCTTACCAGGCTGCTCCTTTCTCTGCCCCATCATAGAGTACATTTATCAAAGAAAACCGCTAGACCCACTTGGGACTAATGCATTTCATAGAAAAAAAAATCTTGTTTGATCAGGGAAGAGCACGCACATCATGTTTGATTACTGATTTTATACTGTTAGTAAATAATACTGCTTAATTTCTGGATCAAAAGTATTCTTGGTATGTAAGACCCTTGGCTAACAGAAGTATTAATACTTTATGTTATTTTATTTTTCTATGCAGAGGAGCAACAACATAAAGACGTATTATTTTCTGGACCTAAGAACATTTTTTGGAGTAAAGTAAGAGACCTAGAGGAAGATGCCAAGGAGACTTCTTCTTTGGGAAGTGGATTCACTCCAGGTTAAGCAAGTCGCTGCTTTTGTCAGCCAGTTTGGGAAGTGGATTCACTCCAGGTTAAGCAGAGGCCGTGTCATTGCTTTTGTCAGCCAACACTTCAGGTCTGGTTATTCCAGAGGAGCCAACTGGTCCCAGTTTTGCAAACTGAGGTGTGATGAGGTGTTCTGAGCGTGGGCTGAGATTAAATGCTTGCAGAGCAGCAGAAATCATAACTTACCATAGGAACCACAGGTGAGTTATACTGATGACATTAAACTCCACATTTTCCTGGAGCCTTTTAGTGACTGTCCCACCACAGCACACACTTTGGCAAGTATCCCTGTCGCCGTACGACTGCCAGCAACCCCTGTTTCACCCTCCTTGTCCCACACTGGTGTATCTGCAAAAGTATAACCACAGCTCCATTTGTGCCTGTTGTCCTCTACAGTTACTGCCACCATGATCACCTTTCCTTTATTGGTTCTGGTCGTTCAATGCTCTCACCAGCCCATTCTGCAAGACTATGGTTAACTCCTCCCTTCACCCAGGTTTGTGTATTTATGTATTTTTTATGGTAAGGGCAATGAGACACTGGCCTAGGTCGCCCACAAAAGTTTTAAATGTTCCATCCCTGGAAACATTCAAGGTCAGGTTGGACGGGGCTCTGAGCAACCTCATGTAGGTGAAGATGTCCTTGCTTATGGCAGAAGGGTTGGGTGAGATGACCTTTTAAGGTCCCTTCCAACCCAAACCATTCTACAATTGCCAATCTATGAGTGTTAACACATATCTGCTAGTGCTAAATAAATGTCAAAATCTGTATTTAAGTGGAAGGACTGCTCCTACACAAGCTTCTCCCAGTATTTCACTGACACTGTGAGCAACGAGGTGCCTTTTTAGCACTTCAGTTCAGTGGGAACTGGAGCCCGAGTCCCAGATTTCTGCTCCCAGCAGCTACAATCCCTGAGTCCACTCGCCCCATTTGTGGTCTAGACTGTACCAAGGGCAAGTCAAAACAGACCAAACACCCACCCAACGTTTTGTTTTGAGAACATTCCCAGGGCAAGTCACACCCAATTCATTTTTCTTTCTGAAAGTTTCAAAACAAAACAGGCCACTCTCGATAACATAAACACACGCACACACTGAACGTGGCCAGAAATAGGCAGCAAACAAAACACACAGAAAAATACAACTTTGGGCAAGTCTAGACACAGACAGCGTTCATTTTACATGTGTGTGCACTTAACATTCATCGCTTGGCAATGGGATACACGGCAGAGAAAGTGTTAATCCTCTGTATCGATCTGTTCACTTTTATTTAAGGACACATAGAACTTTTACTAAAGGACGGTGGTAATTTTCACAACCGGATTTAACTTTGCTTCAGAAACAAGGAAAACAACAAAAAAACAGAAACAAAAAAACAACATCAAACCAGGCCAATTCATAAAAATGCATTAACATATTGTGCATAAAATAAACACACAGAAAAATACAACTTTGGGCAAGTCTAGACACAGACAGCGTTCATTTTACATGTGTGTGCACTTAACGTTCATCGCTTGGCAATAGGATACACGGCAGAGAAAGTGTTAATCCTCTGTATCGATCTGTTCACTTTTATTTAAGGACACATAGAACTTTTACTAAAGGACGGTGGTAATTTTCACAACCGGATTTAACTTTGCTTCAGAAACAAGCAAAACATCAAACCAGGCCAATTCATAAAAATACATTAACATATTGTGCATAAAAAGACTACGCATCCAGGAATGAAAGTTGAGAATTCAGAGAAAAATTGAGAGCACAATAATTTGTTACAAGAGGAGCAGATGAACTTCATACTAAATAGCAGTATATTTGTCCACCTATTGGTTTTTCCTAAAGGATTATTTTCTCTTATAGTGAGTAGAGAAGACAGACCTTACATCATCAGAAACTCAATCTTTGAGCACTCATGTGAGAATCAAACAGGGTATGGATTCAAGAATCGAAGACAGTGTGGGTTTCTTTAACTCTGAGTTAAGAGAATCAAAAGGAGAGGATCTCAGCTCCTGCAGTGTAAGATAGGCTGAAAAAAAGAGACTTGTAATCTAAAATTAATATGCATTTCAATTGTGAAGGCAGATTAAATTCTTGTATGCTCAGGATGGACCCAGAACAAAAAAGAAATGGGAGTTGAGCCTTTTCTCCCTCATCCCTACGCGCGTCTTGGAGGTTGCAGTGTGTTTTCAGTTCATCTTCGGGAGCTGGCGGCAGACAGCAGGGCACAGGATCGGCTCTGTGAGCCTGCCTGTGTTATGATGAATTCTCTCAGTTATAATGATTTGGAGAAAAATATTGTTCGGGGGCTACATAAACAATTTTAATTGGCTCAGGCGCCCAAAATGTGCTTTTTTTGTTTGGCTGCCAAGGTTGCTTTCTCGCTTGCTAATTATGTTTCGCTTTAGCTTTCAGCAAAAACAGGAAATAAAGCATCCATTACTCGAATGACAACTTTTCAACAGGCCAACATTTCAACATCCATTGTGTAATTTCCGACCCAGAGCCAGCTGGGAGCTAAGTGCCTTTAGAGCCATATATCCCCTCTTACAAGAGCCTTATTAGCCCCCTGCGCTTCTAAATAACAGGGCACAATGTTTAAGAGGCTGAAACATGGGCCAGAGACATTTGTCACTGCTACCCCATGACCCAAGAACCCTCCTCCACAACACAAGATTTCAAGAACCCTGCAGAAGAACATCTCAAGAGGATTTTGCTGTCTCCCATGGGCTGGCTGGCAGCCACCTTCCACATCACTCTGATCGATCCCCATTTTCATGCCTTTTCTTTTCTTCTCTCCCATACGCAGTAATGGGTTTCTTCTGTGAACAAAGATACCTGGTAGCTCAAGCCAATGTGGTAGGAGTTCAATATTCACCTGCTGCTGGTACAGAAGATAAAAGGTGGAGGGAAGAACCATCACCCGTGTGCCAGGCAGCCGTTGGCTTTATTGAGCCATCAGGCCAACTCAGTGGTTCATTTTCCACATGATTGTGTTCAAACCAGCTCCTCATGTCTTCGAGGAAAGTTCAATATAAAGGTACTTGCAACTTTAAATTATCATCATCCAGGCCAGTGGACATGGAACTTGGTACAAACAAAGCATCCTCAAACCTGTGGTTACAGATATAGGTTTTCCTTATGTAAGCTCTCTGACATAAACTTTGTGGATTTACCTAGGATGTCTGCAAATCAAACTGGTGGGATTCTAGAAGGAGATTAAAATATAATCTCTCCTCTCTTACACACAAACATGGTGATCCCAAGCCACAGCACCACCAGAACAGGGTTGGACTGAGGAGTGCATGTATGTTCCTTTTACACCTCCATTTTTTTAGTGCCAATATTGATTCTGAGCTCTGATATGGGTTTTTTTTTAACAAGTCTTGTGAGTCAGAAATTTCCCCCCTCCCCGAGACACCCTGACTTTCGTGGTTTCAAAACACACTCTCAAAAACACCTAGAATAGGTGCTGTGTGCCATTTCCCAGCTCACGTGGGGAGAAAAAGCTGTTACTCCTCTTGTTCAGCCAACTGAGCTGTAATTGGCAAAGCAAGCAATAGGTATATACCACATTGTGGGGGTGAAGGAGGATGCCCTTTAAATTACCTATAAAACCCTTTGATTCAAACTGCTGATGTTGCCATAGGCAATTTGCTAAGCTTATTGATCATCTTCTGTTTAAATTAAAGTTTGATGTCCTGGAACAGGCTATTCAGCACAGAGAGCTAATGGGATGGGATGAGATACAGGGAGTGAGCGAAACACATGCACACAGGGGAAATGGATTGTGGTCAAAAAGAAGAAAGAAAAAAAAAAAGAGGTTTATATGCTGAATAGGTTCCACGGGTCAGTTAACAATAAATATCGTGGTGATAAAAGAGTCCACTGTGGATATTGAAGGTAGAGGCTTTGCTGTGTGATTAAAGGAAATTGGGCAGCTTGTTGGACAACTAAAATTTCAGGGAAAGGAGGTAAGAGAGTGTTAAGATTTATTACAGATGTCTGCATACAAGCTTACTGATTTCTGCCAGAAATTCAAGCTCCCCCAGGTTTTTGCTAAGTTGGGTTAGGTGGGAGCCAGTACAGGCAAGAGGTGATGGGCTTCAGGTAAATGTTGGCCAGGGCAGCTCGGAAGAGGTTGTCCCCAGTAGCACCCTGGCTGCATGTCTGTCTTTCCATCTGTCAGTCAATCATACAATCATTCAAACTCAAGCAAAATAAAAGCTTTAGAAGGGAGAAAAATCAGGCTTTCATAAAGAATGAAATGTACCTTCCTGGAGCAATACATAGTGGGACTGAAGCTTTCTTTCCCCATGAAAATCTAGCTTGGTTTCATGGTGCTAGACTATTTTTAAAATTTTTAAATACTTTCATTTCACAGAAGCACACTTGTCCTGATGTTAATGAAGCATACACACTTGCAGGAGGAATGTCAAGATGAATTCTATATTTGAGTTACCAAAGGTGTAACTGAGAGCACAATTAAACTCACTTTAAACTGGGAAACTGTGAAACCAGTCTTCATGTAGAAGAATGGAATCCTGCAGAGCTGTTAAGCAGGGGCCACTGGCAGAATGGCTTGGGAAGTCTTTCTAAACCAGGATTTCTCTCTGAGCCATAGCAGAAGCATCGCAGTAGGGCTGGGGTTGTAGAGTGTGTGTCTGTGGATGAAGAGGTTTTATTACTTACCCAAGAGGTGAGGGAGCAAAGCAGCTACTACTAAGCTTATAAGGACAAGCGAGGACTGCGTGAAGATAGAGTAAATTTTGCCCATGCTGACTAGGAAGTAATTTGATAACCCTCAAAGCTTATTAAAGCTGAAATAGTCTTGGAAAATAGTGGTCCTGCAACATGTATGCTAGCAAAACCTCCTCAAGATAAACTGACTGCTGCTGTTTGATTTTAGCAGGAAATTGTCAGACGCTCTGCTTTTTCTCCAATATTGCTGTAAATACGTAAGCCAATGATTCCTTTTAAAAGGAAAAGCTTACAAGAGATAGACCTACTTCTGAGCCATCTAAAAGTCCAGAATTCTTGTCTGTGACTGAGCCCATCCACTCGGCAGCAATTGCAGGACACGTTTTAACTTGCTGGTTGGGGTGGGGATCTTGTTGCTCCATGCTAAAAGCCACTGAAGGGACCTGTAGACTTGGTCTTGCCTCACATGTGCATTGTAAATGAAGAAGATCTCAAGCTGCATCTCTACATTCAGTTCTTACCTCTTTCTGTTCTCACCTGAGGGTTTCATCCCTACTGGAATCATCCTCTTTGTGATTTGCTCTGTGGGCTAAATCCTCTATGTCCTGAGTGGTTTGGATTGGAAGGGACCTTTAAGGTCATCTAGTCCAATCCCTCTACAATGAGCAGGGACATCTTCAACTTGATCAGGTTGCTCAGAGCCCCATCTAACCTGACCTTGAACGTTTCCAGGGATGGGGCATCTACAGTCAACCTCTCCTACTTCACTACAGCTGAGGTGAAAAGTGGCCTTGGAATCTTAAACCTGGTCAGGTCATGGATGCTGGGAAATAAATATTCAAGCTCTCACCCACAGCAGAAAAAGACTATCTTCTCCACATTTGTGTTCTATTTCAGCAAATAAAATCTTTGTGGGAAGACTAGTCATGTAAAAATGTAATGGGAGCAAAGGACTTGTAGCCCTAAGCGTCTATGGTCAGATATTAAGCAAGTTTCCACACTCAACAAGTGTGTTCCCCCCTGTTCACCCTCTTTTGGCCACAGCAGGAAGCCTGTACCTTCTCTGAATCTGCAGGAATTAAAGCCCAGGTGTTGCTTGCAGCGTTTAGAAAATTGATTTCCCCATCCTGGAGAGCTGTGGGTGAAGCTGGAGTCCTGGCAAGAGTGCATGGAAGAAATGGGAGAAGCTCTGCCAAGGAAACCCAGATATCTAGGTCTTCTGAGAAGCACAGCGTATGCTGCATGGTGTGGAAAGGTGGCTTTACAATCTCCAATGCATTTTGTGTTGCTGTGGGGTCCAAACTTGTCCTCTTTATAATTTTAGTCATCTTCATATTTGATGATAGAGAGGCATCTCTCCCGCTTCCAGTCAGTCCCAGCAATAGCTCATGTTGTTGCAAAGAGAGGGTTTTCACTGTTGGGGGATGAAAGTATTGCTTTACGACTGATCCTGGTGCTTATGTTACAGCAGCAAACAAGAAGCCATCCCATGCTGCTTCTCATTTGGCTTGGAAAGCAGCAGGAACACAAGGAGGGAAGAAACTCTGGGAGTAAAGATACGGAGACCTGTGACAACAGTGATATGTCCTCCTTTAAGGTAAGAGGCAGAGTTTTACTGGGAAAGCGTGGTGAAAATAAGAAATATAAGTTGCATAGTTCATAGCCCCCCTCTGCTCACACGGCCCCTGGAACCAAGTACTCAGTTGCTCCATACCTCAGTTTAACTGCTTTATGTCTGTTCTGTATAAATACAGAAAACCCTGAGGTTTAAATCTTTAACCCTTCTTTGCTGTGAGAAATGGGAGAAACACATGGGCAGATATTTCATCCAGTTTCTGATACAGGTCCAAGCAGCCCCAATGACCCAACCGCAGCCTAAGCCCTGTCCTGCAGATGTTTTACAGCCATCAAACCCTCACCCCTGATATATATGAGCCGGTACCCAGCAAGCTGTGGTGCCCGGGAAGAGCTATCGCAGGAAGCCATCTGTGCAAAGGCAGCCTTTGCAGGAAACCCAGCCAGACCAGCAACCATTTATTATTATTATTTCTCTCCCTGACAGTTTTCTCCTTGACGCTTTCCCGAAACGACACTGGGAGGAAGTAAGTTGTCAATTGAAAATCATCACTTATTATTAGCCGTGGAAAGCAAATTACTTTAGTTAAGAAACCAATGTGTAACAGATTTGCATTTATTTCCTGTAGGCGTAGTTAACAGGAAATCTATTTGAAATAGAAATAATTAGAAAACTACAGTGGGTGCTTTTAGAACCATAGAACCATTTAGGTTGGAAAATACCTTTAAAATCATCAAGTTCAACTGTCTCACTTTTCCTGAGAAGAGTAATTTTTGTCTGGCCAGAAATTCGTGCTCCGTGTTTTGGTGAATTCTTGAAAACACAGAAGGGTTAGAAAGAAGACTGAAGAGAATAGGGAAAAATAGTCAATTAGTCAACAAAGTCTGATAAAAATTTAAACAAGTCACAGAAAAGCAATAGTGCAGAATGCACCTGCAGGATCTCCGTGGACACTCTCCTAAGAAAGCAAAGCCAATCACACCTTCCAAATTAAAATGATGTCTTTTCCATGCATATATAATGACTGAAATGGCCAGTAATTCTGTAACACTCACAGGGTGGTGGGTAGAAAACACAGAAAATGATGCTGAGATTGCAAACTATCCTATTGTTCATAACTGTCATTGAAATATGAGAGGATCTATCCCACCTTGGAAATATTTTCCCTCTGCACAGGCCACTGGCTATATATTTATTATATTTCCTATCACGTAAAATAATCAGCAGGTAGTAAATAGGAAATCAGACATCAGGAAGGCAGCAAAGAGATCTCTGAGTCTAAAGGGGAATCTTCCGCAGCAGCGATCCCTCCAGGGATACTGGGGATGTTCCTGCCCTGCAACAGCACCCACAGCCCTCGCAGGCTGCAGAACAACCCAGCTGCAGGGGAGGGGGGGAGAAATTGTGCAATAGACTCAATCGGCGCTGAAATGAGGAAGGAAATAATGTGTTAAATGATTTAATTTTCTAAGTTCGCTTTGTTCCTTACAGATAGACCTAGAATCGGAGCTGATTATAGTGCCTTGTTTTGATTAACGGAGGGAGATCTAAGACGGAGACGTTTCTATCAGTTTCAAAGAGTTTCCACATCTTGTATTTCATTTTCATAGTGGGGTCAGGAATTCAAAGGACATTTATCTGTCATTCTTTATAGCTAAAAAATTATTCTCAACGATGCTAGTTTAATGCTAGTCAACTCCACTGACCTTACATTTCCTCTACTTCAGTGGAATTACTCCAGATTTACACCAATGGAAGTAGGTACCCTTTATCTGACACTAAGTGAATTTACAAGCTTTAAGTAATCCGTACGTGCTTGTTTCACTTCTTGGGGAGTTAGATGAAATTTACAGATAATCAATTATTTTAGCTGGATTTCAGCTTTACATATTCCATCAGTCAGGTTTGGCGAGTAACGCAGCCAGAATTTGGAAGTTAATGGGCCAAGTGCAATCTCTGATGCACCTGGGGATGTTCTTGAGATCTGGTCCTCCCCCAGACCATCACTCCTTCTGCCACCGCCTGACAAATCCCAGCACCTCTCTACTGCCGCGGGAGATTAAAGCAACATTTCTTTCCTACTACCCAGTAATCTTTATGCTTGGTGGTAAAGTTAATGTACGGGATTGTCATTCAACTCATTTCCCACCGACTGCCGAAGAGCCTTCGCAGCACAATGAGGTTCTGTTGCTACTGGCCCAGAGCAGATCTGAGCCAGCAATTGGGAGGTAAAACCCACCTGCTTCTCAGTTTCAGGGCAGAAAGCAATCGCTGGAGAGCTAACGCAGCCACCAGCCCCTCTAAATGAATCATTAAAAAGCATCTAGGATTCCTGATGCTCAGCCCTGTCGTAACTACTAGGCACATTTGCTGTAAACTGTGGGATGGGCTCCTGATTTCTACCAGTTTAGAAACAGGGACAGTAATTTTGTTTTGTTTTCATCCGTTCTCCTTTTGGAGGGACCCCCCCCCCCCCCCCCCCCCACCAAGTCTCTAATTCTCGGGAACTGCAACTCTCTTGAGGCTTAGTGAAAGGGGAAACGGGGGGGAGAAATGTGTATTAGACAGCTCTGTTCTTTAGCGAGTGTGTTCCTTTTAATAAGGAATGAAGACAGAGCCTATTAGTTGTTGCACATACACATTCATTGGGAAGGGGAATTAGTTTCTGGCGAGCACACAGCCGCTGGGTAACACAAAGGCAAGACTCCTTTAATCTTCTCCAGCAGTATAGCGGTGTCCAGGCTTGTCAGAAGCTGCAGGAGGAGTGATGGCCTTGTCGCTGACAGCCTTCTAATTGGGTAGTAGAAAGCAGCTCTGAAGGATGTGTTTGTGCCAACAAGTGTGGCTTGACATCAAGAGAGATCGGCTGGGGAAGGGAGAGGGGGAGGACAGCGGTACCGCAACGCTGGACGCCGTCCGAGCCCAGCAAGGCTTGGGTTTTACAGCCAAGCAGAGCTTGAGCCTGCTGAGGTTACCCATGGCTGGTGGAAAGCTACAGCAGAGAAGGTGTGGTTTGGCTGGAATCAGAAGCAATCGGAAGCGGATGGCTTGGCTGCTGTGCCAAAAAGGGGTCTCTGTGTCCTGGCAGTGGGACTCGAGCTCACAAATTGCCAAAAAGATGGGAGAAACTAGAGCTGCAAGCACTGGAAAGTCTATGCCCACCACAGGTTTGTCCACTGGTCATCCAGTTCTCTTGCTCCACATAATCACCCAGTTAGCATCCCAGTGCTAACTGGGATTCAGCAACCTAGATCCACCAGGACCTCCTCTGTTGGCCCCAGCTTCTCCAAAGCAACAGCAGAGCTGACAGAAACTTCCCTCTGGAAAATGTGGGCAACTTTCTAACCTGCCTTCACTTAAATATTAACAGGAGATGCTGGATAATTCCACCTGGAGTCCCTGATGGCAGTCGTCTGGGAGAACAAGTGGTGGAGGCTGGCTGTACATATGTGGTACCAGTTGCTGCACCAACGTGTCACTGGGCTTAGCTGACTCTAGAACTAAGCCAATGGGGAACTGAAACCACACTTTAGTCTCAAAATGCTCAGTCTGCTCTAAATATAAATAAAGGCTGAAGAACTCACTGTCTAAAGTGTCTGGAGAGAGAGCTGTAGCAGAGGCAGGCTGGGAGAGGCACCCAGCCTTGGGTGGAAGCTCTGGCTGGAGCAGAAAATGCAGACAAGCACGCCCAGGCTTCTTCAGGCTTTGCTGTTGTTCCTGTTGACCAGGAAGAGAAACCGCAGCTTCGTGGTGATAATTTGAGTAGATAACATCAGTGACGGAGTCTAAAGGTCCCAAAAGGGGCTAATAAATTAATAAGGAGAGCTCCAGGGAAGGGGCCACTCCAGAGCTGTCTATTGTTCTTCTTCTGGGTGTATTTCCAAACTAAGAGTGGCCTTGACCATGTTTCCAGTAGCACCGAGTCCATACAGAGCTTCTGTCGGTAACAGCAGAGAAGCAAAAATCAGCAACGGATGGTGATGACCAGATGGGGTGGGAAAGGACCAAACACTCTGCCAGCAAACCTCTCAGCATCCCAGCTCTCCTCCTTTGGCATGGACCTGACTTCACGTCCTGCCAGAGCAAGGAGGTGGCCATGCTAATAGCTGTGGAGATGCTCCAGAGATGAGACAGGTGCTTCAGAGAATCAGAGAATTGCCTAGGATGGAAGGGACCTCTCAGATCATCTAGTCCAGCTTATCAACCCAACACTGACAAAAACCACCGCTAAACCATGGGGATGACCGTGGGTCACACACCGCAACCCAGTGAAGGCAAAAGAATCACACCAGGATACCTTCAGCCCTCGTGGACAAGGACTGAAAGTCCTATATTATTTTAAAAATGTGTCAGGATTGATGAATACTGCAATAAATAGAAGAGTTTGATAGGGCCACTGCAAAGAGGAGGTGTAGTAACAGCGTGGAAAGAGACCAGTTGTGCTGGAACCAACACTGTTTTCCCATTTAAACGATGTTTACCCTCAGACTGGTGTGCATGGAGAGGAGGCCAGACAATTCCTACCCAGAGCATCCAGAGGTACCTCATAATTTGGTCAACGGTGAAAGGCAGCATATTTTACTAATGCCTGTGGTAACTGGAAATTTACCCATTCAATTTTCTCCTCTACCCCAGTCACAAAGGGAGATCACTCCAATTATTTTTCAGGCAGAATTAAGGCTGGTGTTTACCATTATCTCCCTGGTAACCCTCTTCTCATGACTACATTATGCAACGTAATTGTAAAGCTGCCTCAGCTCACTGGGGTTATTATTAAATGCACTCTCCTGCTTTTTTTTTTTTTTTTTTTTTCCCCAAGGTCAAGGTTAATAATTAGGTGGCTGGTGTGCCTGTTATGTAGGGGAAAAAAAAGAAGCAATTTAAAGGATGCATCAGACATTCCCAAGTGAGGAAATTTCTGCGGAGCATTAGAAGATCTGCTGAAGGTGGGCCAGGGAGGTAGGGTGAATCAGGGAATGACATGGCCCACCTCGCTGGTCGGTGGACAAAGCTTGGACATGCTCCCAGTACGAAGCACGTTAGATATATTTCTATAAGGGAACGTGAGAAAGCGAGTGAGGAGATTCGAAGCTGAGCTCCAGCTTCTGAAATGAAGAGGTGAAGGTGGCTCCTCTGTGCTGCCCTTTTCATTTGAGCTGGTGTAACAATAGTGAATTGAGCTGTTTGGTTTGCTTCTGGACGCTTTTCTTTCACAGGTCCACAGGACTTGTGGCACATCATGGAGTTCCCAGGCCATGTGTTTTTGGGGGTATGCACGCAAATTGGGATGGGTCAGCCACTGAGCAGGAGGTCTCACTCTTGCCCTGGCCACTCAGTGGTACCTCCAGCAACGCCAGACATCGCAGTGGTTTCCCGGGTTGAAGTTGAGAGGCTGGAAAAGGAGGACACGGCCAGGAACAGAGAAACTGAGCCACAAAGTCTTGCCCAGGTGAGTTCTCTACTCGGAGGCAGAGTGGGAATGAAAACTCATCTCTCCTGTCTCCTGCCCGTTAGACCACTCTGCCTCCTTGGCGGCACCAGGATGGTCATGTGAACTAGATGACGCCAGACCCACTCATTAGAACTGTCTCCTATTACATTTAATTTGGGAAGATGGCTTTATCGCACGCTAAAGCTCCAGAGGGAATTAAAAGCAGAAAATAACAACATTACACAGGGGAAAAAGAGGACTGATGTGTTCCTGGAATGGTGTTAGACTTTCTGGTGTAGTTCCAAGGTTGCTCTGGCTACCTGGTGACTCTCCCAGATGATAACATGAAATGTGTGTTGGCTCGAGCCAGCCGTAATCTTGAAAAGCTACTTTGGTTTGGGAAACAGCTTGGAAAGCAGCAAAAGATGAAACTACGTGACAGGCCAGTCTAGATATGTCTCTGTGTGTTTACAAATACATGCACAAACGTATAATTATATAGACATTACATATACACACAGGTACAAATGTGTGTGTATATATAAAAATACATAAACATATAAATATATCAATACATACGTGTGTATGTATATATAAACAGGGGAGCCTGAGCGACGGTTTCGGTTTGGTCTGTGGCTCCCTCTGAAGTTTTCCCTGAGGGAATTGCTTTCCCAGTCACTACTTATTTTCTAAACTCTAAGTATTTGGGGCTCCGACTCCAAGCCTATTTTGGTTCAGATGTGTCTCTCCTCTGACACACGCAGGATGGGATGAGATATTTAATACCAAAATAAAAACTGTCCCCAGTGCCCTACTGGGGTGATCCCCATGCAGAAGCAGAGGAGAGAGTACTTATGGTGGAAAAAGGCAGAATCACCTGAAAGGACTATATGTAGAGCCTTAGGAAAACCATGACAGGGTAATTGGATCTGGCTCCTGTGCCAGGCAGCAAGAGCTCGATGGGAGCAAGAGAAATCAATAAAAGAAGAGAGAAGAAATGGGAAGGGGGGAACCTTTCACGTTTTTGCAGTGAAATATCCCTTCATCTGACTGCCCGTGACTTACTTTCCATCATCTGTGGTGTGACCTGCAGTCGAAGATATCTCTCAGCTACAAACACAGACTTGGTGGTTTGTGGTTTGGTTTTTTTTTTTCATCTTTGCTGCTTGTTGAAGAAAATAAGGCAAACCAAAACAAAAGTTTGTAACTGCTCAAACTCCTTTATGCACCAGGCTTCTTATCTAACATCTGGACCTCACAGTCCCAGGGCAAACCTCACCCCGAGTGTGGTTTTTATTGTTCTGGTTTGTTTTCTTCCAGTTCAAAGGAAAGGTTAACCCCCAAAAAGAGAAGTGTGTCCTTGGTCAGGAGTCTTTTAAGTCTTTTGAATCACACTTTACCAAAAGGCTCAAAAGTACATTCAAGTTAGTGCATGTGGTCATCACTGAAGGAGGACTCCTTATCCTTGCTATCCCCACTTCTGTCCCCAGGAGAGGTAGAGGATGTACTAGCTAGGAGAATGATGATGTCTTTGATATGAAAAAAAAACCCCAAACCAGCACTTGTGGAGACTGCACAGATCAGAACAGAAATTACTGACTAAAAAAGAAAATTCCAGATCCATGACAAGGCAATAAATACACATTTTTTTCCCCAGGAATTAGGTGGTGCCGTTGATGGTATTAGTATGACAGAGTGGCAATATGAGTAGCTCTTGCTATGGCACTGATTCTCCCGTGGTGTAGTCAAATGGCCTCAGTAGCTGGTTTACATTCCTCCTCGAGTATTCTGTGTTCTTTAACAGAGACCAAGGTCTCGACTCATTCTGCAGTGTCAAAGCTGTGTTCAACAAGCCCAAACCAACCCAAACTTTCCATTTCTTTAGAGCGTCATCCAAAGGGCTGGCGTGTCAAAGCTTCCGTTGGATGTGTGGAGGGAAGGAGGTGAGAGACTTCAATCGTAGAGACTTCAATCTTCATAAACTGCATTTTAGGCAACCAGCATTACTGGTTATTAAGGGCAGCAAAGTTAATCTTACTGACCTAAATGGGGGTGATCTGAAATAGTTCGACAGTATCCATAAGCTCTAGGGGGAATAAAGCTAAAGAAATATATATATACTAAAGAAATAAAGGTAGGAGCAACCTGAGACTGAAGTGGTGGTGGTGATGATGATGATGATGATGATGATCCTGTAGCCTTCCAGAACCAAGCTGAAAATATTCCCTGAGCCTAAGAGGGGATGCTTCTTTGGAAACAAGCATGTTGAGCTGTTTCTTTAGCTGACTCCTCTCATAGAAACGATGCAGTTTTACATCAAATGTTCTTGTTGAGAAATATCTAGAAAAGTCCAGCCAACTTATTCACAGCACGTTATTCCGAGCACTGAATCCTAAATGCAGCTACGAACAGCGGGTTTGATCTCAGCCACGCTCCAAGAATTAGTCTATAGCGTGATCTATATTAATAAAAGTTAATTGAAACCAAAACTCATCCCACGGGATTTTCAATCAATGCGCACACACACAAAAAAAAAAAAAGCTGGATGAGAAAGCACTGGAAAATACAGCTTCACAGAGAAAGGGACAATGGAAAGAAAAGCCCTCACTAAAAATAGTGCTGGTCTTTTTGTCCCTGTGCAGGAAATGTCGGCACCACCAATTCTAGCGCTGAATAACGCTTTGTCTTTGGGAATGTTATTCAGCGGGAGGCAAAAGTAAATGAGCAGCCAATTCTGCTGGTGGAAGTAAACATTCACGGATTGAGGCAAAAAGGTATTAAGGGACTCGCCCAAGATGAAAAAAAGAAGTCACTCTTGATTCCTGGTCATCTGTTCTGGTGGGACATAAGAGTACTCAGCTGGAAATGTCAAATTTCACTGTTTGGAGCAAGAGTTTATTATATGTAAACCTAACAAAAGAAAATTGAATAGTCTGAGAAAAGTATACGTCTTTGTTCCTCAAAGGTGTTGGAAGATGCAGCTCCTGGTGAGCATGCCAAGGACCTTCTCGCTGGGCTTTCCACTGTGAATCCAGTGGGAACTGCCACTAAATGCCAGCACAGAAACAGGAAGAAAAGGTGCTTCATGAAATGCCACTGGGGCAAAGCACCCCCCCAGCAGTTTGGTGGACACCCATCAGGCCAGGACGCTGCTTCTTGGAACCTTCTGTCCATCTTCTGCCCACGTTAAGGCCTGCAAAGCCATGTTTTGGTTTAGCTTGAAACCCCACCTGATGCACAGTGTTGCCTGGTGTCTTTGCTCTGTGATTTTTTGAAGATACCCTGACAGCTTTAGTCCTCACACCACTTTTTCTGGTTCCTGTTTGAGAGATCGAGTTCGAGCACTGTCCCGTTAAGCACAGTGGAGCAACACATGTATTTTGTTATGTACCAGCAAATTGACTGCTTTTTTTCACTTTTCATAGCTCCCGACTTTGCCCAGCATCTCTCCATCATAGGAAAGAGAGCAAACAAGAAATAATCTTGTGTGTTTTGATTACAGTTCTTTTTAGAAGAGGAGAGAGGTCCCATGGAGTGGTCCCTGCGCTATCACACTACTGCCTTAAAGATCTGACTTCTTTTTTCTAGGAAAGTCTGTTCTGGATCTGACTGAAAAGGATGACAGTAAAAACACATAAATTGTCCTCTTCAGCTTCTTTATTGCGTGCTGTTCTGCTGGTTTTATGCGGAGAAGCTTTCTGCAGGTGAAGGGGTTGGTCTTGCAAAGCAGAGAGTGTTCTTGGTCTGTCCAACTGTGAACATGAAGAATATCTCAATAGCTTAAAGGAGGTTATCTGCTAGACCTGAGGTAGGTTGACCAAAGCAAGGACTACAGGTGTTGCAAAAACTTAAAAAAATATTTTTTCCAATAATCACTGGTCACTGTATATTCTAAGCCCTCATTTTTATGTTGTTTTTCTAAGGAATTAAGTAGTTCCTTATGTGCCAATGTTGATGGTTTTGTCCTTCACCAAAACTTTTGAACCAGCTGATCTCTTTTAGATAGACAAAGGGACAGAGGTTAATTAAAGATATTAATTTCCTGTGAATTTTGGAAAAATAAATAGAAGGGAGGCAGTGGGCCAGTGTGTCTCTGGTGTACACTCAACTGTGTCATCTGAAACCAGAAAATTTACCGGGCATTATGGTATTGTTCCCATTATTCCATCAGGAGTTCTTCAGAACGTGAATACCCCCAGTCAGGGACATTTTGACTCAGAGTTTATACTTTGTTAAACCACGAGACGCAGAGCCAGGAGAAACCAAGCTCATAGAAATGTGTATGTTTGAAGCCCTTATGCATGTTTTTTATCCCCTTTTAATTTCAAATTCTGTTTTTTTCGAACTAACATAATAAAGTTTCCAAGCAGATTTTTTTTTTGGAGGGAGGTGGGGGCGAAGGTAGGTGTCTTGCAATAGTTTAATTTTTCAGTCTTCTGGTAAGTTTTACATTTTGCTTTTCTGATCACAGTGTAAATACATCAGAAATTAAATAGTCATCTTCCGATTCAGTCCTGTCTGCAAAAACCCAACAAAAGAGCCTTTTCCTTTAACAGAAATAAGAATGACTGTCGTTCTGTAATAGCTTAAAATACATCGGAGATAATGTTTTTATAAGAAAGATGATTCTTTTATAATAAGAAAGATGTGTCCTAATGACCAGTGATGGCTCTAAAGTATTGCGAGAGCTCGGTTCAAAGCCCCTTGAAATGAATAACAGTCCTTCTGCTGACATTACTAATCTTTGAATCGGGCTCATTAATGTATTGCAGATATTATATCCCGAGCTGCCAAAAAGCTGCAAAAATTAGACTGTAGTCATAAAAATAGACATCAAATACATTTCTCTTCTGGGAATTGATATGGAAGTGAAGTCTTTCTACTACCATTCCATAGTGCTTTATTACAGATATTTTCTTACTGTTTTTAAAGGAATTAACAGGATGAGCAGTTCATCTCGTCCAGAACTCTGCCTCCAGCAAGGGCCAGTATCTAATGCCACAGAGACTGGGAAATGCTGGAATTGCAGTAACAGTTTTCACTCCGGCACTGGTAAATCAGTCCTTTCCGGGATGTGCCGTGCTGATGGAGAGGAGGAAGGGTGGGAGGGGAAACAAGAGATATCCAGGCAAGACTTTCCCATCTTTAGCTTCCCTGTGATTAATTACAGATCGATACTCCGTACTCTCCGGCTTTTATAGCTCATTAACATCAAAACGGCGTCAAGATATAAATTGGTTCTATGGCTTGCCAAGACGAGACCCGTAGATGTGCACTAGGGGATATAAATGAGACACAATTTACTTGACCAATTCGAATCCCTAGGTAGAAAGATAACACTTAAGGTTCTCTGCCTGTGGATCTGGAGGTACCGTGCAAAAATACGTGTGTGCATGTGCGTGTGTGTGTAAGAGAAGGAGAGGGAGAGGAGAGAGAGAGAGGCTTCGGTCCTGTGTGAGGCTGAGGAGCAGCCAGTGACATGGAAACGGCCACTTAGGTTTTTTTCCAGCCCTTAGGGATCCTTTCCAGGTTGCCTGCCTACCTGAGCACCCCCTGCCCACCCAGAAAGTGCTATTAAATTGCCCTTGTGAATGGGAAAACGCGACGTCAGCTCCCGGGGAGCCCCAGGCTCTGTCTCTTTAAGAAACCCAGCGAGTCGTGATGCTGCTGTTTGTATTGCTAAACCCCCAGGAGCCCGGTTAAGAAACGGGCAGCTGTCTCTTTAAGTGTGATTTCCTTCTATTGTATTTTGAATCGTGATCAGGAAAAAGGAAATGAAACCAGAGACCCGGGGCTGAGCCACGGAGTTAATCATAAGAATAGCCATGCTGAGCTCCCCGCTTCCAGCATCCCCGCCCGGCACCGGGGAACCGGCAGAGCTGCCCGGACACAGAGCTTGAACCGAGCCCCGGGGAGCTCCCGGGGGGCTGGGGCAGCGGTGGCAACCGAGGCGACCACCCCTTCCCACCTTCCTCCGCCAGCACCGGAGGTACCGGAGCCCCGGCGGGAGGTGCCCCGGCGGGGGAGCGCTGCGGGGATGGGAGGTGAGAGCCGTGCGGGGCCGGAGCCCGGCGGGGGAGCAGCAGCAGCAGCAGCAGCAGCAGCCGCCCCAGCCCATATTTCTCCTCTCTCTCTCTCTCTCTGTCTCTGTGTCTCTTTGGTGTTGCAGGAGGAAATCCTGTGAATGTCATTGGGGGGCGGAGGGGGAACTCGGCTGGTGACAAGGCTTCGAGAGCAGACAGCCTTTGCGGGGGCAGCGGGGGCAGAGCCCACCACCGGCACGCTACAAAGGAACAATCCCTCCCAATGTCATCGGCCATCGAGAGGAAAAGCCTCGATCCTTCCGAGTAAGTGGCCGCCTTTTCCTTTTTCCCCCCCTCCAACCTCCCCCTCCCCCCCCCAACCCCATCACCCTTCTCTCCCCCCTCGCCCTCCCCACCGCGGAGCCACTTGACCACCGGCATTGTGTGCCCTCCCCACTCGCCCTCCCCACCGCGGAGCCACTTGACCACCGGCATTGTGTGCCCGGGAGCCCCATTCCCGGTGCCCGGGAGCCCTCATTCCCGGTGCCGGGGAGCCCCCGCCGCTTCGTTCCCCCCCCATCCCACCTCCTCCGGAGCCACCAGCCCCCGCCGCACCGGGGACAGCGGGCACCGAGCACCGGTCCCCCCCGTCTCCCCGGGGGTGCTGGCGATGGGGTGCAGGTTGATGAGAGCTCCCCAAATTGCAGGGAAGAGCCGCAATTCC